>NW_027452716.1:0-13102 GCF_964194025.1 Convolutriloba macropyga | reverse complement strand
CTACAAATGTGCAGCACTGAGCTACAGCGCCTTTTCACTGTACCAACACCCCTGGATTGTGGCCGCCGTGCTCAGGGCCGTGTACACATCCGCTCGAGTAGTCCTCAGCGTATTCTGAGCTGACTCCGGCCCCGCCCCAAGGGCACCTTCCGAGCCTCCTGACCCCTCTCCGGCCTGGGCTTTGTCCCTGTCTCCTCCGGACCTCGGATGGAGCGAAACGGAGCAGAGCCCCGTGCTTGTCTTTTACTGACGTACTATCAGTTTCCATGGCTGACCAAGCGGGCATTGCTTCACTGTTCCCCGGGACAGCCGGAAGCCACGCATTAGCCACTGCGTAAAGGCTTTTGTCCTCTCTCACTGCTTGCTCAGGCTGCCGGCGGGTCGGCTGCCAGCCAGGCGCCTGTGAATGTATTTTTTTAAAACCCTAAATCCCGACTGTTGTACGCCGCTGTAGTACCTTTTATGTAGTCTGTCTGGTCACAGCAGGACTGTAACTTTATCTCACTATACCCAGGCCGGATCTCTCGAGTGCCGTGGCGCCGGGCGATCCGCACCGATTTGTTCCTTTGCCGGGAAGGTTTTCCGACATCAATCACCGGGCACTGAGGCTGCATAGATTACTGATGGACTTCTGCACGGGCCTTCTTTATGACGTCTTGCAGAATGGAGCTGTCGCAGCTGAGAATTCGCACCGCTCCCCCCCAAAGCCTCTCACGAAACGATCGTTGCCAGCCGAAACAACACAGCGTCGTCCGTAGCACGGTCAGACGATGAGACGCCCCCAACCATGCCGCGGCCGAAGAAGGGCAGCCGAGCGCACCGGGTGTAGACCGGCGCCTGCAGGATTACCAGCCCGCTGTGCAACTTTTTGTTGGAACCGGTGACAGGGATTCATCTGCAAAGCCTGTGCCCACTTCCCCCGCCTGCCTAGCCAGGAGGGGGGAAGTGGGCGGCGTGGTCAATACGAATTGTATGCACTGGTGACTGCTGTAACTGATCAAATATTGACAGTCAAGGCACGGCGCATGCTTGATGCTCCTTGGCATTCTACCAATGACCCCAGAGCTTGGCAAGTACATATGGGGAGCTGCTAACCAGTAAACCTTCCACATTGCGTTTGCAGACATTGCAACGTACGCCACGGAAACCCAGGTACAGCTGCTGCTACACACCGTGATCGTAACACAGTACTAGTACGAGCACATGCAGAGGCCCATGTGTGCAGATGGCTAATTGCAGCCCGTTACGCGTACTCGTACTGGTACCGGCGACATGGACTCGTCGGTCGGGGGACGTGCGCGTACGTTGCCAGCTTAGAAGAAAATCATAAATGTACCCAGATCGCAGTGCTCAGACGCGTACAGGGTAAGTGCAAGCGTCATGTTGTACAACTCGATGACATGTGTCGTTCTGACACCCGTTTACGGATTAGCTACTCGTACTAGTACGGATGTTTTGTAACTATAGGGCTGCTACCGTAGTGTTAACGCAAATTGTTTCCCTACGATCGCATCCGCCCTACAGAGCCCTCGGAGTAGCCGTCATCAGGCATCCCCTGATATTATAGGCACGACACGTACAAGCATCTCATATATCATAGTCGGATATAGAGTAGGTTGGGTGAGCTATTATATTGCTTACACTCGCTGCACCTACCAGGACCTACCGAGTAGAGTGCACCGCGGACAGCCCCAGAGTGCATCATCGGTGTGCGTACGAATGTAATACGGTACATATTGCTTCATGCTCATTGCTCACTTGTAACAAAATGTTGTACCTACCGGCTACCGTAGTCCGTATGTGCTATGCGGTGTAATAAGGTGTACACTGTATGCTAGCAGCAGCAAGCTATAAATAACCGGCACTGAAGTACCCTCCTAAGTGCCTAGGGTACCGACAAGGGCTCATGATGACCTCCGGTAACTGCTTGAACACTGGAAATACATGATAATCTTCCTGTGCCTACCCTACCTACCTCTAGGTACCTACCTACCTTTGCCTGTATAAGTAAGGCCTTGGGTACGCCCCAGCGGTACTGTACGCTACGTCAGTCAGTCATTACACTATGTGTACATCAATTTACACACGTACACACAGTACCTATTTGTACAGCATGTACTAGTAGTACATGCAGGACGGGGTTTGTCATGTTGCGCCGTCAGAGAGGACGTCTGGTCCCGTGTCACCCGCCCCCGCAGGAAAAAAAAAAAACGGATCGCTCTTCGTCAGTTTCACAGCCCTTGGAAGTCAGATGGGGCAAGTTGGGCTGAACCAGACTCTGGAACTCCTCCGTCCGGACGGCAGCGGCGGCGAGGGCAAGTTCTTTCTTATTAACAGACAGCTTGATCAGGAAGAGGTCAGGAGGATTCGCGAAGATTGATCAGGTTCGGGCCATGCTCCAACTCTCAGTAGCAGCCCCAACCCTTTTGCATGTTCATCCGGCATGTGCGTCACACCGACGTACGCTGCACACTTCCGCGTCCCTTGTTAGTGCCGGCCCCCCTCCCGGGGGACCCCACCCCCACCCGATACGGCCCGAAACATCATCCCGACCATGGCGGCCGCCTGTGTCGTGTCTCGCGCACGCAAAGCGATGGGGCGACCTCGCACCTCCTTGTCGTGAGCCGTAGCCGATGTGACATGTCGACAGTCGCCGAGGGTCTCGATAGCTGCGGGACGGACAGAGCTCGCGTACATGGAGCTGCCGCGAGCAGGGACTCTGTTCCCTTCGACGTGGCTGCCTCGGGATACACCTATCTTCGGCATGTGGGTCGCAGTTTGCGACGTGCGATCGGTTGGTGATTCTCGGGCGCACCTGCGGGCCGTCTGAGGCTTGGCGCGTCGAAGCCTTGGAATATGACTCGCTCGCTGCAAGGGGTACTAGCTTCAGGTTGTAATCGCTACAACTAACCTGAGAGATACCAAGGCCCACGACATACAGTGTAGAAAGATAAGGAAAACGGAAAGGCAATGCGAGAAGAAGGGGACGCGAATGACACAAGTAGCGATAATGTCGAACTATGGGAGCAGCCATTGATAGGGTCCACGCTCTCCATCTCCCTAGTCTTTACTGTGGTAATCAGGGAATATGCATAGGGATCCCGACAAAGAGAGTACAGAGAGAACCTTGCGCTGCTGTTGCTACAGGTGCTTCTGGATGTAGCTCCGTGCGCGTAGCGATCCATGCGTGCGCTTTGGGGGGAACATGGCGAGGAGAGATATACTGGGGGGGAAGGAGCCTGTCCGAGGGAGGGTGCGGAGCAGTTCTGGAGACGCGGGGCAGCTGTCGCAGAAAAGACATTGAGGGACTGACAAGGATAGGTCCTGAAAGGGGATGGAGGAGAACCGCACGCACCTCGTGAGGAACACTATGGCTGCGCTTACCATGCAGTAGAGATCACAGACCATAGGGAGCGAATCCAGTGCCTGCCCTAAAGCAGCCACAGAATTTAAGATCGCGGTTGTATCTAAAGGGTGGGGGAGGGGATTCCAAAATACTCTCCCCTCGCTGACTCGAGTTCCGCAAACCACGTTCGGATCTCACCTGCGGCGATGGTTTTCTCATGCTTGCTGCCTGATTCCTGCGTTGATGCCTGCCAACATCCTGGTTCACTCCGCCGTGACAAGAGAGCCGGGTCCAGAAACTGCTGATTCCCGTTGACAGCCCCCACTCCTCGATTGCCTTCTTGTCTAGGTCTGGGAGCGCGGCCACCGGCACTAGCAAGCACCCAACGACGGAAGAAAACCTGTTGCAGTTCACTAGGGGGAGGCGAGGTGTTGTGTGACTCGACCCTGGCGGAGCGGCCCTATGCCTCCATCACGCCGCAACCCCCCCAGCATGACTGTAGGCTCCCCTGCCGCCCTTTGCAGCGCTTCACACCCACCGAGTACCCTCCGCTTCGCCTTCTCTTGCTCACATGATGGCACCCTGCCGCATGTCCTCTCCCTCTCCTCCCCGCTCCCGCCTTGCTCGCCCTCCCCATCCCATCCCATCCCATCCCATTCCCTTTGGCTCAAAAGCTTGCAGTCCCTTTCCCCCTGTTGCTCCACCTTTCCTCTGCACGTCTTCACCTCCAACCCTACGCCCTCTCCTCCGCCTCAGCAGGAGAACTCACAGTAGTGCACCGCAAATGCACGCAGGGGAGGTGTCTGCTGGCGCTGCTCCTTGCCGCATTGGTGGCAGGAGCGTCCACCCGCCCAACACTTGAGCGTCGCATCAACAATGCTTTCCGGCAGCTGAAACAGGTATCGCATGGTGCCACTGTGCATCTGCCTGGATGCAAGGCTCTGCACCAGTGAAAGTCATCACCGCGGCGCTGCCTGCTACCCCTTGGGTCCCTGGATGTGTTGACTATCTAACAGGTCACTCTTTGCTGGTCGCTCCACAGTTGGACAGCTACGGGTCGGATGATTATGGCAGCTTTGATGAGATCTATGGTTCCTTCGGCTCAGATTACGGCAGCTTCGGTTCTGACGAAGGGAGTGACGAGGGTTCCCTCGACTTTGATTCTGAGTATGGCTTTGACGAAGACGAGTCCTTTGACTCCTATGGCTCTGCCTGGGATGAAGACGAGTCATTCGACGAAGACGAAGACGAGTCATTCGACGAAGACGAGTCATTCGACGAAGACGAGTCATTCGACTCCTATGGCTCTCGGGATGAAGACGAGTCCTTTGACTTCTTTGGCTCTGCCCGGGATGAAGACGAGTCCTTTGACTCCTTCGGCTCCTATGGCTCTGGGGACGAAGACGAGTCCTTTGACTCCTTTGGCTTCTTTGGCTCTGGGGATGAAGACGAGTCCTTCGACTCTTTTGGCTCCTATGGCTCTGGCGATGAAGACGAGTCCTTTGACTCCTACGGCTCTGGGGATGAAGATGAGTCCTTTGACTCCTACGGCTCCTCTGGCTCTGGGGATGAAGACGAGTCCTTCGACTCCTATGGCTCCTTTGGCTCTGCCCGGGATGAAGACGAGTCCTTTGACTCCTACGGCTCCTATGGCTCCGGGGATGAAGACGAGTCCTTTGACTCCTTTGGCTCCTATGGCTCTGTGGACGAAGACGAGTCTTTTGACTCGTTCGGCTCCTATGGCTCTGGGGACGAAGACGAGTCCTTCGACTCCTTTGGCTCCTATGGCTCTGGGGATGAAGACGAGTCTTTTGACTCGTTCGGCTCCTATGGCTCCGGGGATGAAGATGAGTCCTTTGACTCCTTTGGCTCCTATGGCTCTGGGGACGAAGACGAGTCCTTTGATTCCTTTGGGTCGGACCAGGACGGATCCTTTGATTCCTTCGGGTCAGACGAAGACGAGTCCTTCGATTCCTTTGACTCTAGAGATGAAGACGAGTCCTTTGACTCCTGGGGCTCCGACTTTGATTCTGACGATGGCAGCTTCGACTCTGATGACGGCAGCTTCGATTCTGACGACGGCAGCTTCGACTCCAGCGAGCCGCCGTTGCAACAATCGGTCGTGGTGACCGTCCTTTCGGGGGTCACACGCGCTTCTTGGTTCAACCAGGGCGGGGAGGAGTCTTTCAAGGCTGCAGTTGCGACCTTGGTCCTGAATGACGCCGAGAAAGCAGAGTACGTCATGACGGAGCTGGGCTCTCGTGGCCCAGCTCGCCTGCTGCTGCAGGTAAAGATGCGCCGTAGTCTCGATGGTTCCCTGTTTCAGGGGTTTTGTCGTGTAGAGGGAGAAACCCCACTGTTTGCATCTCGACACTGCACACATACACACACACACACACACACACACACACTACGTCCCACCCACCTCTCCATGTCTTGCAACCATGTATCCATGCCGGCGCTGAGGAGCTGCCCTGGCTGGGCCCGTCTCCGCGGTAGCCATGGGAGCAGTGAAAGGAGAAGGCGACACTCGGGAAGGGACGGGGAGTACGTGGGGCTGTGAGAAGCTGGCAGAAGGGGGGCAGGGTAGTGATGTCCTGAGATCGTGCATAGCCAGCGGTCCAGTCTCACTCGTCCAACACAGATATGTGTGTGTGTGTGTGTGGATCTGTGACATTCCTTTCTGTTGATTGCAGGCTGCATCCCTGCCTGTGCGCTGGTGGTTGGAGCTGCCTGCGGGTGAAACCGCACCGGAGATTGATGTTGACGCCCTGGACGTTGACCTGCCGTCCACCCTCACCGAGTTGAACCCCACCGCCTTCCCTGAGACCATCACCACACAGAGTATCGCGGGCGACGAGGGCAGACCTGAGGGCTCCCGCCTCAAGACTCTCATCGAGGCGGTGATTTCCTGCACCGGGGCGTCTGTGGACAACTTCGACATTGATGCACTTGTTGACGAGTACGAGGCTGTGATCGGCCCGCAGCTGCAGGACATGGAGCTGTCGGAAGAGGTGCTGGACAGTCTGCTGGGGCCAGTGCTGCTTGGGTTTGGCCTGACTGATATTGAGGGACTCCCGAGGTGCGTGGTCTCCAAGATCACAGGAGAGATGCCTGAGGAGCTCCGGCTGGTGTACCGTGCAATCCGTGTGTGTCTCGACGAGTACGACATTTCTGCTCCGGCACAGTGGGACAACGACGCCCTGCTGACCTTGCTGGACATCTCAAGGGGACCTGACCTGGAGCAAGCCACCAAGGCCTTCCTGGTCGACTCCCTGGGCGAGGCCTCCGTCCCGGAGGGGCTGCCCGTGTGCATGATCAGCACGGTCTCAGAGCTCATGGGGCCATCGGAGGATGCGTTGGGGCTTGCCCTGAGCGGCGTGACCCCTGAGGACTGGTGGAACAACACAGGCAAGCTCATCTTCAAGCGGGGCATCGCGATCGTGGCCCTCGACGACGAAGAACTCTTCAAGTATGTGAACGTAGCCTCGTGGTTCGGCCCTGCCGGCCCAGGCAATATGACGGACGACGGGGAAGAAGATCATGGATACGCCGGCGTGGGGCGCAAGATGTTGTCTAGCACCAGGCACCGTCAGATGCTGCAGGTATGCGTGTGTGGCTTCCTGTCCAGCATTCCCCTGCCTCCGGCCCAACCCATCGGTTTTGACTGCGTCTTTGCCACCGCCCCCCCCCCCCCCCCCCCCACACCGCCAAGCCGGCCTACGTATGCGCCCCTTGGACTCACCCCAGCTCCACTCTCACCGGCGGGACGTCCGCCCCTCTGCCCTTCGTCTGCCCCGCTTCCGTCGCCGTGCTTGCGAAAGCTGCGGCTCCGTGCGTTTGGCTCCCGGCTGCCTGTCTTGACCGGCTGCACTCAGTTTTGCCGTCCTGTCCCCAGGCTTTCGCGGACGATGTGCTCCATGTCCTTGTGTGGACGGACTTCCCGGATGGCTTTGACACGTCCAGCCTTCCTTACCAGCAGGAGGGCTTCTTGCAGACGCTCCCGGCTGCCCTTGAGAGCGAGCTTATGGCCCTGGACGACACGATTTTCGGCGCAGTTTCTGTCAAGATCCACGGAACGGGCGGCGGCGGCCCTGACAGGCCTATGAGGCCTGTGTGCGAGCTGTTTGCTGAGGCCTTCGACAGCGGCAACTTCTCGAGTGTTTGTGACGGAATTTGCTACAACGAGAGGTACGGCTCACTCTTTCCCTCGTTGCTCCCTCACACGGTCGCGTCAAGCTATGTCTTCGCCCCGCGTCGGCTGCCCGGGGCTCCGTTTCTCACACCTCATGGCACTCCCGCTGCTCCTGCCCTCGCAGCATGTCAGGCCGGCGGCTCCAGCAGGCAGGCTACGACATGGAATACGACAACTGCGCACTGTGCTACCGCGTCGTCGACAGCTCTGCCGTTGCCACTGAGATTGGCCTCCTGACAGCGGACGAGGTCTTGCGGCAGTGCAAGAACGGAGAATTCGACCCGCTGAAGGAGCTTGTGGTCACCGAGATGCTCCGCTGCTCGCCAGAGGACTCGTGCTGCATTCCTGTCGGCGAATGGAACGAAACCTTCCGTCCGGTGACTGACGAGCAGTGAGGACCCGTCCCTGCCTGCTTGCCCGCAGCGTCTCCCCCGCATTCTCGTCCCCCCGGCTTCCCCGCTATCATTCACCGCAGAATTGTGCCATCGGACGCCGGCATAAGGGGCAGCTGCGATGGTGTTATGGTCGGGCCCAGGAGGGGGCGATGAGGTCCGGCAGAAGGGCCGGGCAAAGGGAAGGGCATGGGGAGGGCAGGGTGGCCTCGGGCCCGGGGACAGAGTTCTCCAACATGCCGCCCTGAACCGGTACTGAAGGGCCGCCCCGCCAATCTGGGGTATGTCAGGTGCCCTGGAGGCTGCGGCATGGTCGACATGTGCATGCCGTCCATCGACATAGTTGGAGAGGGCGGACTGGAGGACATCGGCGAGATCGCCTACGTTTGCTCGTAAGCACCCCGGCCCCCCCTCCCCCCGCGCTGCAGCCGCATGCAACATCTCTGTGTGTACTGACAGGGAACTCAGAGGGGAGATGGTGCTCTTCGGGTGGTTTCTTGACAGCTGCGTCATGTCCCCCCTGTCTGTCAGTGTGGTGGGCAACGGAGGGCCCAACTTCTGTAACACCATCAGGAAGGACGGCGAGCGTGTCTGCAGGCCGCAGCCTGTCTGCATGAACAGCACCACACCGGTAAGCCCTCCCTCCCCGCCCGCTCCCTCCGCTTTCGTCCTCCTCTGCTGCTCGAGCCCCTTCTGCCCCCTCCGCCACTTCCCCCGGTCGAACCGCAGGCCTCTGCCTTGCCGTTGTCGCAGTAACCTTCACAGCGTTCGATCAAGGTCGTTTTTCTTTTGTGTCGCTCTCTGATTTGTTTTTTTCTGCAGCTTGGCGCGCGGGAGCTTTGCAGCGAGCTGGCAGAGTTGGTGGACGACTGCCTGGTAGCCTCGGACGGCAACTTCTCAGGGTTCCTTTGGTGCATGGAAAGTACGTGACCGGACAAACGAACGATCGAGCCTCGGCCCTGTGTGCCGTGTCATTGCATGCCTGTCAACCCCCCCTTCGCCCCTGAAGGAGGACGTAGCAACTGGGTTGAAGCATGGGGAAACAGCAGTGAGTCAAGGGGCAGGGGGAGACGGGGCCGGGGTGCCCAGGGCCCCGGGGTGGTGAGACGACAGACAGTCAAGAAGTGGTAATGGCGTCGAAATTTATGGGGAGGGGTGTTGGGAGTGGGAAGGGAACGGAACGGGGGGGGGCAGGGGCGCTCCAGGAGCAGTAGCGCTCCAGGATGTGATCTGCTACACAGCTATTGACAGCTGTGCCTCTTGGCTCCCGGATCTGTCCCCGCCTTCCCCAGCCACGTGCCACAGCTGCCTTGACGACCCCGCTTGCGAGTCCAAGGAGCTGTGCAGGTCCCGGGGGCACGGGGCTGTCCGCACCGTCGTGGAGCAAGTCCGGGCTGGCTGGGACATGGAAAGCATCGACCTCTCCTCCGCCATGGAGTCCTTCTGCGTGTGGGTAAGCAAGCCTCTGGACAGAGAGCCTCGCATTCAGTTGCACTCCTTGCCCAGGTCGGCTTTCCGTGGGTCGCAACCCCGCACGCACCCACCCGTGCACCCGCAGAACTATGTCTTGTCTGTCTTCTCTGATGCTCACGTCTGACACCTGCGGCTCCTCCTCAGGCTACACTCACAGAACAGCTGGAGTTTGTGGGCGACATCCTGGAGTGCAGCAGGGCAGGCAACTGTTCCTGGTCCATTCCTCCGGGCCTGCTGCCCGACAACCCCTTCCGAGAGTGGGTCCGCCCCCCTCGTCCCCTGCTGCTCTCCCCCCCCCCCCCCCCCCCCCCCCCCCCCCACGGCGCTTTTCGCTGGCCCCCTGCTCTACTCTGTTCATCCTCCAGGGCTGACGTGAGGGCTTTGCGTCACTGTCAAGGCGAATGTGTGGCGAGGACAACTGCTGCGGGGAGAGCGGCGTGTGGCAGCTGGGCCCGGGCCTCTGCGAGGAGGACCCGTCCTGCAAGCTGGTCGGGCAGGGAGCTCGGACCAAGTGCATCAAGGACCAGCAGTGCAGCTCTTGCACTGACTGCCAGGTCTGCCCCTCCTCCGCATCACCAACACACCTTTGTGCCCGGCCTCCATACCTCCACCCGTCACTCGCTGCTACTTGTAATCGCACGCCCAACGCCCCTTCCTGTCTGCCGCAAATGGACGGTTCAGCGGTGGAGACATGAAATTCGCTGCTCTTGCCACCACGTCCCGGTGAACGACGTTTCTCGTTTTCTTTTCTTGCCCTCCAGGATATCCTGAGCCAAGTGCCTCTCGGCAGCCCCGCCTCGGAGTACTACGGCATTTGCCAGGGGTACGAGAGCGACGAAATCTTCTGTGGTCAGGAGTCAGACTGGCAGGAGTGGCTGGACAGCACCGTGAGTACACTTGGCCAACGGACCTTGTTTGGGTGCCTCCCTCCCTCCCTCCCTCCCTTGGTCGCTCGCTCCCCTCCCGGCCCGACATCTTCCTCTCTCTCCTTTGCTTTCCTCCATGAAATCGCCGTCGCCTCCGCATGCTTCAACTCGACTCACATGGAGTGCCGGCCCTCGCAGACCGTCGGCGGGATTGAAACCCAACTACAAAGCCGCTTGCTTCGCCGTGGGCGCGTGCTCAGAGCGCTGCGTGGGACGGTCGCTTTGCCCTGCCAGCTCCATCTTGGGCGCGGACGGCTTTGACCCCGACACCAACGGCACCTGCCTCATCCGCTCCCATTGTGACGACGGGGAGCGCTGCCAGCAGTACGACCCCTCCGAGGGCGGCGCCTGCATCCCGTACGCCATCTGCGACCCCGCCACCGGCCTGTACGATCCCGTCTGCCTCGGACAGTGTGTCTCCCAGGCAGAGGCCGCCTGCTCCAACTTCCGCCAAGACAAGCTTGAGAGGCTGCTCCGCCTCCTCTTCACCTACAGGTCCACCACCCGAGGCACCCCCTGTCCAACAGTCCCTGCCTCTGCATCTGCCTCCCCTACGGCTTGTCTCTCGTCAGCTCCCTTCCCTCACCTTTCCTACCTTGTCTCTTCCCCCTCCCCCTTCCCCTGCCGCAGCACTTACCGTTGCCTCCCACTCATTTTGATCTCACCACAGAGCCTAACTTTTTTTCTCGCCTGTAATATTAAAACAGTCCCATCGAGGCTGACGCCCTTCTCACGACCTTCGAGGACGCCGTGGAGGCGAATCCCGACACAGAGGCGGCCGCTTTCGAGGACTTTGCCCTGCAGCTCGAGCTTTCTGCCGAGGTCCTGGGCGGTAAGGTCTGCATGGACAGCGGCAACTGCACCAACGGCGATACGTGCGAGGAAGACTCGCGCTGTGCCATCTTCAACACATTCTGTGACGGAGAGCTGGGAGTGCATGAAAGGTGGCCTGCTCCTGCCTGCTCCTGCAGCTTTCGTCCTCGTCCGTTTTGCTGCCAACCGGTTCTCCTTGCCCTGTCTGGTCGTGCCGCGTTCCTGATCTGAAGAGGCCTGCCCCTGGCCCTCCAACGGGCCCCGGCCCTTGCGTGTGCCCTCACCACTCCCTCCTGTCGTCCCCTTGACGCTCCCCTCCCAGTCCTGCGCTTCACCTGCCCTGCCCTGCCCTGCCCTGCCCTTTGTGGGTGTCATTGGGCCGTTGTCTCCCGGCCGCCAGTCTGCAACGTGGCTCTCAGGCACGCGGCCAACCTCACATGCCGCCCCACTGACTCCTTCCCTCCCTCGCTCCCTCCCTCCCACCCGGCTGCAGCGATCCCGACTACATGTGCACCGGCTTCTGCACCAGCTCTGCCCCCATCGTCCTTGCAGCCTCAGACCTTGTGGCCGTGCTGTCGCCCGACGGCTCAGAGGCAGTCGTCCTGCTCCCGCCTGAGGTGAGCCGGCACGCCTGCATGGTGTGGCTGCCACCAAGCAAATGGTGCATGACAGACTCCGTCTGTCGCCCTTTTCTGCCCCTCTGCTCACCGCCGTTCTCTGCCCGGTGTTCTCTGCAGGTGCCTCCCTTGCAGGCTTTCCTCCCGTCACCGGCAACCGACGCCTTTGAGAACGCAGTTGAAGTCCTTGGAGAGAGGGCCGCAACTTCCGCCGGTGTCGGTTCGCTCGTCATCCACGTGGGCCGCCGGGAGGCCTTCGACCCCTCACAGGCCGCCGGCGCCACTGCTCATCTGGGCCAACGCCACGCTGTCTACTCGAAACGGCCAGGAGATCTCGTTTGATCCCAACGACTTGGAGCTGACTTTGGTATACAGCGATACCCCTGAGGCCCCCATGGCGCCGGTCCTCCGTGGCCCCACCACCTGGGGCCGCTCATGTGCCGCCGCCACAGGCAACGCAGTCTTGGCAGTGGAGCACAGCCCACAGAGCCGCTGGGTGGACCTCGTTTGGACCCTCGTGTCAGCTCCGACCACAGCCAGTGAGACACTGCTCCAGGCGTACCTCGATTCCGTCAACAGCCGGGAGGTGCGTGATGCCTTCCTTAGTTGGGAGGGAGCGGTATTGACGCGGCTGCAACTGCACCCCCTCGCCCTCGCCCTGTATGATAGCGATAGTTATTCATCATGAGTGCTTGGCTGGCCCCTCCTCCCTACCAAATGCAGGAGCTGGCATCCCGCTTCCTCCTGAAGGAAGCCGAGCTCGGTGGAGAGCTTGACGCCGGGGACTACACCTTGGAGGTCACCGTTTACAACCTCATGGGCTTGAGCACGTCCAGCCAGGTCCGATGCCCATCCTGCCCTCCTCCTCCGCCTCCTCCTCCTCCTCCTCCTCCTCCTCCTCCTCCTCCTCCGCCTCTCACGTCTCTCTCACCATCTGCATTACCGCCGCTGCTTCTGTCTGTCTAGCTGGCAATTGACCGTTCGGATTTGCCGTGACCGCCGCGCCCGCTTGGCCCACGTCCATCAGATCATGTTTACCAAGAGCGAGGACGCGATTCCCACGGTGAGCTTCGACTCCAGCGTCATCAGCTTCCCCAAGGCCAGCGGCGTTTCGCTGAGCCCTGTCAAGGGCGTCCTCTCCTGCCCCTCAGCCTACACCTACACCTGGGAGATCATCAGCGACTCCACAGGCACACTGGTCCTGCCTATCACCGACCGGTCCTTCCTCACAATATTGCCAGAGCAGGTTGCAGCGGGCGCGGTCTACGTCATCCAGCTCACTGTCAGGGTGTGTATCCCGCCCCTGCCCCCGACCCTCCCCCGTTTTCCCGCCGAAGCTT
>NW_027452715.1:0-7500 GCF_964194025.1 Convolutriloba macropyga | reverse complement strand
ATTTTATCAAAATTGGCGAAGTTTTAATCAAAAATTCCGAAAAAAGGTGAATGAAATCAACGGAATTCACTCTATTTTCTCGAAAGTTTAAACCTGGATATCTCCCTGTCAAAAACGAAAATCAAAAAAAATCTTTTTAATTCCATATTCTACGCTGGACAAGCTTTCTAATGATACCAGTCTCAACTCTCTACGATAAATATATCGATCGGCGATGAATATATCGATCAACAAAAAAAACCCATTTGAGTATATAGTTCCTCCCCCCTTAGGAGGGGTCGGAACAAAAAATCTACGGTGAAACTCTTTCATTTTTTAAAATAAAGAAACAGCATAACCCCGCACACTCGGAAACAGACTCACAACAACAGCCCACTGCACTTGTCTTTCATCATTCATAGTTTCGAAAGAAATATCCCAGAAGTAAACAAGGAGGAAGTCATTGACGTTCGAACCCAATTACGGGTGTTTTTTTTTGTTAAGAAATCCGGGTGGAATTACAAAATTAACCGGTACTTAATGAAAATCTTATCAAATTTCACTGCTTTTAATGCCTTCCTCGCAAAAAAATGTGGACGCCTTGAGGAGAAAATGTTTTTCACCGATATTCGGTACAATTCTATAATTCTTACATTATTTATCGATAAGACATCAACCGAGGCAGCAAGTTAGATTCTCGGTTATTTTGCCCTGCTCTCTTTTAGGTCTGATCTTGACTATAGTTCTTTGCCGGGACTGAACTTCAAATCTTAATCAGTACTGATTCAGTGAAATTGCATTTCATGGATCAGTACTGTATCAGAGCTCTGGTCATGTCACGTTTTAGACTTGACAAAATTTGAAAAAAGTCTTTATAAGTTCTAAGACTTGCAATAAGACCTGATCAGTGCTTATTTTTCAGTTCAAGAAGTGTATTTCACCGGAGAAGTGACGATCAAGACTTGAAACTCGTTACGGTTGTTTGATCTATTGTATATAGTTCCATTTAAGGTACAAGAACAACTCGTTCCCTCTTGAGCCTCTCTTCTACGAGTATGGAGTAGACGTGTTGATATTCGGACATGAACACAACTATGAGAGAATGTTCCCCATTTACAACTACACCTATCAGGTATACACTCTAAAGAACGTTCATGCAATTTTACCTGAACCGTGTTCCGGTAATTGGAAGTTCAGGTAAATTTCACGTGTAAAAGCGCCTGAAAAAACATCTGAACTGTTTTTCAAGTAAATTTTTATCTTAACAGGTTCAGGTGGGGTTACCTGAAAGAAGTTTTTTATTGCATTCAGCAGTGAAACGACAAAAATTCTCTTCAGAAAAATACAAATTAAAACACGCAACAAGGCGGTTAGTTAATGTGCGTTCGCACATGATGTTCCGACCCGAGCTCATCTACATTTTTGACTTAATTCTCAACCAAATGAAGAGATAACAAAAATATATGTTTGAATTTAAAAAAAAACTGCTACTTTTTAAGTTAATTAAACACACTAAATTCTGCCTCGATGAAATAGCAATCATAGATTTCATTCAAGAGACATCAATAACTCATCATAATAAGTCGTATGGCAAAGAAAAAGACATCAAAACCACGAAATTTTTGAGAAAACCTATAGTATCAAAGTCAAAAAATTCTACAGCTTTCAACGGAAGGCAATTTAATACGCTAAATTATGCCTAGATGATGTGACGACTAGACTTTGGATGTTTGTCATTCAAAATTTATCAATAAGACATTACAACAAGTCATTGACTATGAAAACAACAACAAAAACAGGCAAAATCCAAAAGTTCGGTAGAAAATTGACAGAAGAAAGTGTCGAAGCTATTTAATTCATAAGCTTTTTTCTCTGAAAACGTTTTCAACGATCCATTGATTGTCTTCACTAAGCCAATGGGAGCTATCATTATTAGGATAATGTAATACGATTTCAAAAGGAACCAAAATTACTAAAAAAAATCCAAAAATTATAAAAATTATGAAAACTCGTGCACCGAAGTCAAAAAAACGAATAGTTAGAAGACAAAACCGCTAACTAGATAAATTGTTGCTGATGTAGAAAAAAAAATGATTTTGTCATTACCGAGACTGACTTACAATCCACGAAAATAAGCTTAAGATTGATTTATGTTCAAAAAAAATAAAAAAATAGTTTAAAAGTCTTAACAGCCATTAAACTCAAAAGCTTTCATAGGAAGTCAATGAATACGCTCAGCAATGCCACGATGTGAATACACGGATGTTTATGATGCCTAGGTAATCAATAGGACATCACAATATGTCTTATGACTATGAAAAAAAAACAACAAATACAGGCAAAAACCAAAATTTCTTTAGAAAAATGGGAGAAGAAAGTTTTGAAGCATTTTAAACTATATTTTTTTCTCAGAATGTTTTATCTATGATCCTTTGGACGTCTTAACTAAAGGAAGATGTAGCCATCAGTATTAGGATGACGTGATAAGATTTCAAAATGAACCAATAAAACGAAATGTCCAAAAAGTTTTTTAAAAAAATTTGAAATCTTGTGGCATTGAAGACGTGTAACCAATAGTTATTTGATAAAGCCGCCAATAAGATTATTTTATGTTGCGGTGGTATGAAGGAGTTCAATCCTGTTTTTACTGACGCGAACTTACAGTTCACAAAAATAGGTTTATGATTTACTAATTATAAAAAAAACTTTCGAAAATTTATTTTCAAAGTCTTAACAGCCATTAGCTGTCCACTCACAGCACTAGATAGGTTCACTTAATGCTCATTAGCAAATCTATTGCACCTTTAGTTAACAAGTTTATGCCACAGGATTATAAAACTTTAGTAAAACCTCAAAAAATAAATCAAAATTTCATTTGAAATTACGAAATTTGAGATACGAGTCCAAAAAAAACATGAGCGATCCCTTCGAAACAATTTTTTTTTCATTGGACTTCATTTGATCGTAAAAGAGGTTTGTCATTAACGGAACTTCGATATTAAAAGTGTCTAGTAGTCTCTAGGCGACTTGGAAAAACAAAAAATTGCAACATTTTCTAAAAAAGGAGCTCCCAAACCTAATTCGAATTTTTTTTTAATATTAAACTTCCCTCTAAGACTAGAACTAGTCTTTATTATCTCCTTTCGTCTACTAAAAACCTAAAATTGATTTACTTTTTGGCGTGAAATCTATTTTTGATTCAAATTTTTCGTAGAAAAAACGTTAATTCGAACGAAAATTACGGTAAAAGTGAACAAAAGTGAACCAAATATCCAGTGTTCACATGAAACTTTAAACCTCGATAACTCCTCGAAAACAACGAAATTCAAAAAAATCTTTGTATTTTCGAATTCTACGCTGAACGAGCTTTTTAATGATACCACGCACATTTCTCTACGATGAATATATCGGTCGGCCAAAATTCACGGAACAAAAAAAAACCCATTTGAGTATATAGTTCCTCCCCCCCCACAATTGGGGTCAGAACAATAAATACACGCATCTATTACCAAGATTTTATATATTATATGGTATTCAAAGCTCAATTATCTTCCATTCGATTTGCAGGTACAATTTGAGCTCCATACGAACTGGAAAAAAACATCGGAAACAACAAAAGAGAACATAGTTTTTATTCAAATCAGTTTATTAGTAAAGAATCATTACGCTTTTTGTTTTTTCTTTCCTGTGGACGGGTAGATGCCTTCTTTAATTTTTATTCAATTTCTTTAATTCTCACAAAGAACTCTGTTTTCCTAACATTTACTTCAAATTGCCCACGAATTTTAAATTGAATTGAAAACTCCACTATACACTGGCCACAGCAGGCAGTAACTCCTTCACTTTCACTTTTCTTGATAAAAACAGCTTGCAACCCTTGATTTATACACTGCACAGGCGTATTATTTTATTGAAAAGTTATCTTTCCTTTTTGATTATTTCAATTTTTCAAAAAATCCAAAAGGCTTTGGATCTCTGACAAGAAGTTCCGTTCATGTGGGTGCACATTCTAGCTACCAAAAATTACGTTGTGCAAAGATAAAGGTCATATTGAGCATGTTACTACAATACAACAATTCGATAAAAAGGAACCTGATTTTTGTCTTCAAACTAAGTTTTTTGTATCATATCTGGAGAACAAAAATTTCTAGAAAAAAGTCTGACATTACTTCTAGAAGTCCTGTTGAAACAGGCAAGAGATTTATGAACATCTCTGATGCTGATGTTTTCACATCGGTATACTGGTTCTTGTGATAAATCGTTTCGATTGTTTTTGGAGTTCTACAATTGTTATTGGGTGTCTTCCTTGTCATGTTCTGCCTCGATTTTTTTGTTTTTTTTTGGAAAACGTTTGTTTGCATATGGCTCACGGGACCTTGGTTATTATTTGAGTTTCATTCTGCCTTTGCACGTGAAGGATCGACATCACATAGCGTAACAATCTAGCAAGCAATTTACACTTTGACAGAAATTGACTCTGAAATTGGAGTGCCGAATGATAAACTACCTATTTTTTGCCGAGAATTCGTAGTGACATCCTGATTTCTGTTGTTTTGGTTTTCATATGAATCAACTACAATTGGATAGTTTTTAAATCCTCCAAAGTGGGGAGGGCAAAGAGTATTTACAGCAAAAGGCCAGATAGAGTTAACTAGTATAAGATAAAAGCGACATTTCAGTCTGTCGTGACTTCTAATGAGTTTGATAATGAATACATTCATTGAACAATCTGCCTAGTAAAATATAAAAGTTTCTTGATAGATTGGAACAATGCGACACTGAATTCACTGCCTTTTAAGGAAAACTGATAGAGTTCAGTGTGCTTTCTTTCTGCAAATCGTCCGTGCATCTTTCTACGATTTAGAGAAGTTACAACCCGGACCTTGCTCACAGTGAGTTTCAGCGCTGTATCATTGACTCTCAATTGTAACCATTACTGAACCAGTCAAATAGAAGTGTAAATACTTCTGCCAGTCTGCCCAGAGTCGATAAAGAAACATCCCAGTCTGTCTTTTTTCTTCGCAGCCTAATTTACATTATTGGTGAACACTGCACAGAACGTTTCACATCATCAGACTGTACATACAACGAACATAGCAAATTTTGAAAAATTCGAATAACTGGTGTCATGCATAAAATTTTTAAGATGGCGATACCCTGAACAGCCATTCTAGCTCTAACTAAACCATATTGGTGCGTTCAACTAAACCATATTGGTGCGTTCATCTAAACTATATATTGGTGCATCGGCGGAGGGCGGTGGCGGAGGTCGGAGGCGGAGGTCGGAGGTCGGAGGCGGAGGTCGGAGGTCGGTATTGGAGGTCGGAGGCGGAGGTCGGAGGTCGGTAGCGGAGGTCGGAGGCGGAGGTCGGAGGTCGGTAGCGGAGGTCGGAGGTCGGTAGCGGAGGTCGGAGGTCGGTAGCGGAGGTCGGAGGCGGAGGTCGGAGGTCGGTGGCGGAGGTCGGAGGCGGAGGTCGGAGGTCGGTAGCGGAGGTCGGAGGCGGAGGTCGGAGGTCGGAGGTCGGTAGTGGAGGTCGGAGGCGGAGGTCGGTAGCGGAGGTCGGAGGCGGAGGTCGGTAGCGGAGGGCGGAGGTCGGTGATGTAAAAATGGTCTCTGTGTGCTCTCGTAATACCAAAAAACGTTTGGCGGTAGCGGAGGTCGGTGGAGGTCGGTAGCGGAGGTCGGTGGAGGTCAGTAGCGGAGGTCGGTAGCGGAGGTCGGTAGCGGAGGTCGGAAGCGGAGGTCGGTAGCGGAGGTCGGAGGCGGAGGTCGGAGGTCGTTGTGCGAGTCAGAATTAGTTGTGTAGAAGTAGAAGGTAGAAGTAGTAGTGCAAGCATCGGGCTTCGCCCGTGGGGTGTCAATCCCAGTGTTCATCAGTGTGTTTCCGTTTATCTTTTCCAGTGTCTGAATAGTAGACTCAATGGTAGACTCATATGTTGTGTATTTCAGATTTGATTGTTGCTTTGTGTTTGATCCCTTTGTTTCCCTGAATTTGTTCTCCGTAAAGTACCCAAGTGAAATGGCCAGTGATATTAAGTTTGATTTTTGTTTCCACGAAACTGTTATACATGCGTGTGAAGTCGATTTGTTGCTTGCGATTGTAGATACGAAGACGAAAGATTGTCACGGGACAGTAAATCTGATAAGGGTAGTACCATCAGCATCAGAAAAGGTGATCAGGAAACGAAAGAGGGTGACCAGAAGCAGGAACGTGAATGTACAGAAAGTGTTTTTATGTGACCACTGCGACTACGAGTCGAATGCGAAGTACATGATTGACCGCCACATGAGACGAATCCACGAAGACAACGCAGAGAAGCATAAGTGTAAGTTATGTAACTTCACTTCAATGTACCCCTGCAGCATCAAAAGGCACGTTTCTAGAACCCACCAGAATGTTGAAATGTCATCGGAATCCAGTAGTATCACGGTCAGAACTCGAAGGACAGTTATTCAGGAAACATCAAGTAGTTGCAACAGCGAAAGGGACAATGTTGGAAGGTCGTTGGAAATAGGGTCTATAAACAGTTTCTGGGCCATGTAGTTTGTTTGTCTGTTTTGTTTTAGTCATTTGTTTATTTATTGTTGCTTCTGTACTTTGTTTACTTTGTTTATTATTGTTACTTCGTCTGTTACTGCAGATGCTTACTAGCTCTTCCTTGGATCGCTTCACAGTAGACAATCGATACTAGCAGACACTTGTACTCCTGTACTCTTATAGTTACTACAGCCGTGCTGAACTGCACGAGAGAGCATTTACATCGCCCCTACTACATAAAACATCAATTTAGTCCAAAGTGACCTTTCTGAACTTGAATGTGACAGAATGCTGACGTTCATGCTGACTAATTCAATCACAATGACTGAACAGATATTACGGAATATAGCCAAAAGTCTGATCAATTATGATGCGAAGAGTTCGAACTGTGAACAAGAATGTGTTCATCAATGATACGAAGGATGTCAACAATTAATCTCCTTTCAATTTTACAATAGACAAGTTGATTGTGTCTCTGATTGTGGAAAAGGAAAAATTGTTCATACTTTCATAGCTACTATATTGTCCTGTTTTCAATGGAGTACTTAAGTGATATGTTAAGTGATATGTTGGGTTGTATCTGTTGATATCAGTAAAGAACGCAAGCCGGCAGCCACTACTAACTAATTTCGTTAATTATAACTTACAGTCCCTGCCCCGTTTGATACCTCAACGCACTATTGGCCCTCGGCCGCCACATTCGTTATTACCACTCTCAAGGAATCATGTCCATCGTCAGTGAGCTGAAATAGTTCGAAACGACAGTTTATGATGCGTGCACAACCTGAATCAGATCACAATTTGTTACTGTTATTAACAGTGTGTTAATGAATGTAAGAATGCAGCTGAGCGGCTCTGACAATGTAGACGACAGTGCAATTCTCTGCTGTACTGCCAACATATGTGAACCAATTGTGGAAGATTTGGATTCCGTCATTTTATCCCGATCCCCAATCCAGATTTCATCCTTGCCCCAACTGTG
>NW_027452714.1:0-12432 GCF_964194025.1 Convolutriloba macropyga | reverse complement strand
GTATAAATATGGCAGGTGCGTCTGGGGGTTGCAAATAATATGCACCCACAAAGCTGGGGGGCACAAACGGAGAAGATCCGAAAAACTGATCTATTCTATTTCGGCCCCCATTTTGGTGGGCATATAATTTTACGCCCCCCCCCCCCCAGGCGCATGTGCTAATTTTACCATAGTATCGTGCTTTATAACACTCACAAAATTTGTACTGCGGGGTATAAAAAACATGGGGGGGGGGGGGGGGCGAAACAGAATAGATCCGAAAAAAAACGGATCTTTATTTCCAGTTCTGCTCCCAAAACCCCATGTACGTCTTTCCCATTATACCACCCTCCCCCCCCCCCCCCCCCAACATCGTGGTCATATAACTTATAGCCCCCAAATCATGATAATGGGGGCTATAATCTCGCGGCGGGGGGGGGGGGGTGGGTACTATTTATCCTCTTAATTCCAGAGCACGTGCCATTTCGTATTAAATCATTGTTAAAATATTTCACGTGCGTCTGTGGGGTGCAAATAATATGCTCCCACTAAGCTGGGAGAGTGGGGAACATCCGAAAAAAACATGATATACGGGGTTATACCCCCACTATGTATTACTATAATTGGGCGGGGGCAGCGTTCTATGCGTTGTATGAGCACTATTTTAGGAGCGGGTTTCAGCTACAAGGGGAAAGACCCAATAAACGACCTACAGTTATTAAAAAATCTAATTCATAAGTTGGAAAATTTAATTCATAAGGTGGAAAAGGAAATAGGTTTGGCCTTCATAGGTTCGGCCAGCTCATCAGCGGAATAACTCCTCTCAACATTACTCCCAACTAGTAACGGCTGTTGCTGTGGAACTTCATCCTCGTCTATATTTTCAAAATTTTCAGAATTTTCATCTTTGTTACCGGACATTTTGCACTATTTACTTTTCACACTTGGTTGCTGAAAGATGCTGGGTTACGGGATCATTAAGTCTTTAAATTGGATATACGTGGTTCAACATACTATGCATCTGACTTTTCACGGTTCTTGCCGCAAAAACTGCATTGAAAATATCTTTGCTATTTTTGTGCACGTGTCTTAATAGACTGGCCGGTACCTGTAATAAATTGGAACCACACAATTGGCTTTCGACTACTATAACGTTGTAATGATATTAAATCACATGCACACAGCTCATTGAAAAATGCACCCTGAACTTATATATCGTAGTTATGACCATTCACAAAAAAAATCTTTTCCGTTTGTGCCCCCCCCCCCCCCCAGTACGTGTTGCAACCCCCCCCCCCCCCCCAGTTACAGAGTATACGTGCCATGACATAGTAAACCAATGTGTAAAAATATGCCACGTGCGTCGGGGGGGGGGGGGGGGGTGCAAATAATATACACCCACTAAACTGGGGGCGGTGGGGCGCTACCGGAAAATATCAAAATATCCCATTTCTTTTTTATCCTGAATCGTTTCCGTTGCCCCATCTCAGCTTAGTGAGTGGATATTATGAGCACCCCCAGACGCACGTGCCATATTTTTACATAGTGATTTGCTATGTAATGGCACGTTCTCTGTTAATGGTGGGCGCATAACGTACGCAAACGGAAAAGATCCCTCAATTGTAAAATAATATGCGCAAATTATTTGAAAACTGTTGAAAAATGTAGGTACTTCAAAATGATACAATAAGTAATCTGATAAAGAACGGATCTTGTCATTAGCCTTCTCATTAGTCGGAGCTTGAAATGATAGTTTAGTCGAGGAGAGCATAAAAAGCCTGATCTTTTCCGTTTGTGCCCCCCCCCCCCCCCAGCTTAGTGGGCGCATATTATTTGCACCCCCCAGACGCACGTGCAATATAATGATTTACTATGTAATAGCTTAATGACTTACTATGTACATAATGATTTACTATGTAATAGCACGTGCTCTGTAACTGGGGGGCGCATAACGTACTGGGGGTGCACCAGCGGAAAAGATCCAAAGAGCCATACAAATTAATTTTTCTGATAATTTCAGTTTTCGGTCGCAATAAGGAAAAAAAGCAATTAGTTGGATGCCTTTTCTGGTTCTACTTCTTTTCACCACGATCCATTTAACCCCGCATATTTTAACCCCGTATTTTTAACCCCTCTATCATTTAACCCCTATATCATTTCACCCCTCTATCATTTCACCCCTCTATCATTTCATCCCGCCAACTAGGAGTCAACATTAAAGGCATATTTTGTCATAATTAAGTAGATAACTTAATCCCATGTTTGGTTGTGATACTTTCGTATCAAGTCCCAAGGGCCGCTAAGGCATGGCCATGGCCTGCGAGGCATGGCCAAATGACTATATTGCCAATTAAATAATCCTTATTTTACAAAAGATTAAAATCGGGGTGAAATGATAGAGGGGTTAAATGATAGAGGGGTTAAATGATGGACGGGTGAAAAAATCGGGGTTAAATGATAGGAGGTTAAATAAATAGGGGTGAAAAAGCGGGACACCGCCTTTTCTGTAGCGTGCACAAAATTGAAAAATATAATTAGAGCTCATTTGTTTTGCATTGTATCTTGCATAGAACAGTCCAAAAATTTTTCCATGGCAGTTAACATCTACATAACTGCGCGTACCAAACTCAAAGGGGAATTCAGCAATGATTCAGAGTCCATTTCAAGTCACATTTTGCACTGATTTCGTCTGATTCAGAATTAATTCAGTGATTCATTCTGAATTATCTTCTGATTCAGAAGAATACTAAAACTTTTCTATGAATTTTGCTCTGATTCAGAGAAATTCAGAAATCACTTTACATTTGGTTTCGAAATCCTCCTGAATCAGTGCTAAAAATTAAAATTTCTCTGAAATTGTTCTGAATCAGTACTGATTGTCACTGAATCTTAGGTACGGGTGACTACATCTTCTAATCGAATAGCTAGACAAATCACAAAAATGTTTTTAATCGGATCTTTTGTACTACATATCTGTATGGTTTTTCACAGTAATTGTAATATGCACGACAACATTTTCCAATTAACATTATCCTTATTCTATGCAGTTTGTTTTATGTCACATTTGGAACTTTTCTTGCGTAAATTCGGCCAAGACACGAATCAGTCATTAAATTGAAAATCCTGAAAAGTTTTAAGGCTGGCCTAGATCAGCATACTCACAATTAACTCATATAAATTTGAGACGATCTCAAAGACTGTAAGTTGCAGCAGCAAGCCGCAGTAACCTGGCCATCAGTACAATAAAATTGTACTTAACTTTAAACATAATTCGGGTGCTGCAATCTGTTTTCTCATACAATTGTAAGCAAAAAAGCAAAAAAAAGCGAAATTTTTGAATATCCTGTGAAATTTTTTTGTATTGACACAAATAATGCTTCCCAAAAAACAAATTTACAGGTACAAATTGTTTTAAAATAGTTGATAAAGAACCTGCTAATGACCGTTGTTCCTTTCTTCATACCTGAATTCGTGACCAATCTTTTCAAAAACTGAGGCTATAAACCTCAAACTCATTCGATTGGCTAATTTTATGATAGCGAAATATTTATTTACAAATAAGGAAAACCTTTTGAGAAATCTTGACAACCCGACCTTGCAACCAGAATTTGCTCTGGAATGTCTCTTCAAAGTTGCAAATTAACAATCTTAACTCAAGACTATTTTATAGCATAAATTTAGAAACATCCACAACTCTTAAGACAACGACCGTTTCTCTTGTTTCATCTCGTTGATTTAATCAGTTATTCATAACAATTTGCTCCGATGTGTCTGAAACCTCGGTTCTCATGAATACATTTTGTAAGGAAAAAATTGTTAGAAATTAAACTAATTAATTAAACTAATTAATGCAAGTGTAATTAATTCCCAGTTGATGGGCAGACTTTGGGGTGGTCCCGCGTGCAGATGATACTACTAGCATCAGAAACTCAGGAGGAAATCAGAAAAGCTCGAATTCAGTGATCTAAAAAACAGATGAGCAGTTTAAATTTTTTTCGATCATGTCATGTCAGATGTCGTTTGTCGATCACGAGGTCTTCGGTTTCGCTTTCCTCTTTTGAACCTTTTTCCATACCAGTTTTGTAAATTTGAACACAGACCATGTTATGAATAAACATAACAACAATGCAGACACAACCGCTATTTTCCATCCGTAGTGATATCTAGGACAGTTAACTTGATACGGAAGCTCATACAACATCGTCAACTTCTTCCTAGAAGCAATTTTTGCCACAAAATTGTCAATGGCTTCTTCATTTTCGTATTCAGAGAACTCGCTATGAAGACTATCCAAGTTTTGTCTGTGAACATTATAGTTTTTGATCACCTTTTCGATCGCTTCGATCAACAATTCGAATTTCAAAGAATTCAATTGAACTCCTGCTCCTAAGTCCTCCAGCTTTGCTGCATTTGAAAACTGGTCGCTATACTGTGGCATAAGAACTCCCGGAATTTTCCTTGCAACCAAGTCGACCATTGCGCCCAAACCACAATGCGATACAAACACTTTGACCCTCGGATGACCTAAAATTGCATACTGCGGCAAATAATCGCTGAGATAAATTAAATCGCTTTTTTCGTCCAGAAGTCCAGCAGATTCGGCAACCTTTTGAAGACCGATACCCAGTGGCCAAATAAACCGGAACCGATTCTGGGCTTTTATTTTGGCTACGAGATCTGTTATTTCTTCCGCCTCAAAGCTGGTATGGGTTCCAAGCGAAATATAGATGATATCCAAATCGCTTTTGTCAATCCACGTTAACAGGTCGTGGCTTATTTTGGGTAAATTGTGTTCATTTCTTAAACCCCCAATGTAAATATGTTCAATGCCCGGATGGGGTTTTGGGTAAAGTGAGGGTGAGGTTGGTATGATCATTGGAAATCGGTCAGAATACTCTGTAGTTATAAATTGGCCTTGATAATCTATATCAGGTAAGTTATTTTCCGACCGCTTTTCTGCGAACCAGGACCAGTATTTAACAAAAAATGGTTTGAGTATGAATAATTCATGCATCCTAACTGGCCATTTGTCTTGGATGCAACCCACACCACCTGGAACACCTGGACTCAAAGCGACTACAGGAATGTCAAACTTCTCAGCCACGATTAGTGTCGCAAGGAAGGCACTGTCAACTATAAGCACATCGTATTTGTTCACGTCGGACGCCAGTATTCTAGAGAGTTCTACATAGGAATAGTCTGATATTTCGATTAGGCAATCGGCAATTCGGAAGAGGAAGTCGAGGATTCCATTGATAGTATATTCATCTTTTAGTCCATGGCTGAAGAAAAGGAATTGAGCTGCTCTGTCTGTTACTGATTAAAATTTTTAAATTTCAGCATTTGATCTTTTTAGGGGAACTAAATTCTGGCCAGAGCTCAATTAAGGTTTGAACGGTTTCAACACAGATCATTTTGATCGTCAGCCTCAACTTGAGAAAAACCAATTAGTTCCTTTGTATCATATAAGACACCGTGGCAAAGTGTATGAATAAAAGTAGATGAACAAACAATTTCAGTAGAGGCTGATAGTTTCAAGAAATAATTCCAATATTGGCCTCCATATTTTATATGATGAGAGTCCCGAAAGTTTGATATGAAATAAAAAGTATTTTGTTTTAGCACCTTATAATTTTTCAAACAGAACAGTATTATTGCAAACAATGAAGTCAAACAAAGAAGTGGTTAATCTGTCAAAATGCTTATTTGTTCAGTCCGTTATTTGATTCCGAAGTGTATCCGTCTTAAGAGCGTGTTTTGGGTGTAGTAAAAAGTAACAATATCCAATGCTCGGAAAGCGCCGTTTCTATTCACATAATTGTTCCGACCCCTCTTGAGGGGGGAAGAACTATATACTCAAATGGGTTTTTTTCGTTCAGACAATTTTGACCGATCAATATATTCATCAGAGAGAGTTGCGAGTAGTATCATTAAAAAGCACCTCCGGCGTAGAATACGGAATCAACAAGATTTTTTAATTTCGTATTTTAAAGGAGTTATGGGGGTTTCAAGTTTTGTGAATAATAGACAGAAGTCCGTTGTTTCTCTTCTCGTTTTCCGGAATTCTGCCTACAATTTCTCAATTTTGCTAAAATTTGTGAAAACTGTTAACAATAGTACTCTTGATTTCGTTTTTAGAGACGAAATAGGTATTATTGACTATTTTGATTTATTTTTTTGCCTAAAATTTTCGCTAAATATTTCAAAACTCAGCCTTTTTTCATCAAAAATTGCCAATTAGTCCACTATGAAATAGGCCTCTTAGTCCAATATGATTAAATTTGCCGGAAGTACACACCCAAAGCAACAAACACGACCTTTGCAAAGTATAAAGAGCTAGTTTTACCTCCACTTCCCTTAAGAGTAGTCTAGAATCAAAATTTTGCCGTTTTTTGCTAACTTTACACCATGAATTTCAAAAACGCAACATTTATTTTTGAACTTATAACTAACAAATTATCGAGAACTTAAGCTGAAGAAACAATCGAGTGTTCTAAATAGACGAAACGCAAAACAAGGCTGGTTTTGCTCCAATCTTGGACAGTTATAATCCAAAAACATTTCGGATTGTAATCATTCGTTTTTCTTTTTTTAAAAAAAAAAAATTCGATCTTTTTATGTTAACTGAGAAAACAGAACAATTCAAATCAAAGCTCACTCTTGATAGGTCCAAATGGCTTCCTAAACAGTTCCAAAACAAAGTATCTAGTTTATTTTCTGGAAAGATTATGGTCGTTTTGACTTTCAAAAAGGTTTGCTTTTTAAGAAAAAAATGTCTTATTGAACTTTGCCACAATTCTTCTCTTAGTCTGGTCACCTTGTAGCTTAGTTTCAGGAAAGAAAGAATGCTTCTTCCTTCTCTTTGTTCTAATGAATAAAATTTTAATCTTTTTTTGCGGTTTCAAAGGTTAAATTATGGTTTTCTAGCTTTGATAATACCGAGATTTTTTTAATTTTTTGGTATTGCACCATTTTTCACGTTTTTTTCTCGTTTGCTCACATTATCACATTATTTACAGTTCGCATATTACACCATTGGCGCTCAAAAACGCACAATTCAGCATATAGAAGAATTGAAGGGCAGACATTTTGGTTTTAACGGCATCGATACCCCTTGCTCGAAGAATTTAATTGAACTTTACGATTGCCTTTAACTGTAGTTTTTTTGTCTTTTAATTCGTATGAATTAACTGAATAATGAAATGTCTCAATGATTTATCATGGAAAAATACATGAGTCTTTATACTGATTTTAGTAGGTAGCTGATGGCTTTCATGACTTTGAAAACAATTGTTTTCAAGAACAAAAAAAACTCTTTTAACATTGTTTAACTTGGCGTTTTTGTCTTTTTTTGTCTATTTGTTACCTGGTCTCGTTAACTAGAGGTGCCAAATTACATTATTGTCATCAACAAAACGTGCAAGTTTTCAAAACTTTTTTTGAAGGTTTTAAAGAAGTAGTTTTGAATTTACTGGCTTGACATAGGATTTTCGAACAAAAATCAAACTAATTTTTGATTTTTGTCTATATTTAACGTTCTTTTTGTAGACGCAGGACATATGCTGAATAATTACAGGTCTCAAGCGCTTCCAACAGCTTTACGGCTTCGACAGCGTTTTCTCGCAAGTTAAAGTTTTGAATTTTTCTTCTCTCTACTTGTTGTTCTTTTTGTAACCGCATAAAATTGAATTAGTGACAATTTTTAATGCCCTCATACAGAAGCGTATGTAATCATAAACAAGTTGGAGGTTTTCAATTGTTATCTAATTGTTTTTATTACTTTGAAAATTAATTGTTTTTAAAACTATAAGCCAATTTCATTAATCTTTGCTGTGTTTTTTGTTCTTTTTGTCTAATTGTTACCGAGTTTTTAAATGGAGTGGTCCCAGATCATTTTTGGTGAAGTACAGGTTATTTTGTTCCGTTTCAGTTTTATCCGACGCTATTTTGACCTTGTTATTAAGTTTTGTTTTTTAAAACGGATATAAAGTTTTGTTTTAATTAATGTTTGTTGGTATTGTTGTTTGATTTTGTTGTTCCTTTTGAATTGCTTTCTTAATAATGACTAATCTCATAAATCTAATTCTGCATTTTTTACTCCACTGAGTTATTTGCGTTGGAGGCGATCTTTTTGTTCATACATTTCTTTTTGAAAACTTCTGTTTTTCATTTGGTAGCCATTTATAACAAAATTTTGGTTGAGTGGGGTCAGAACTTTATCAGCGAACACACACTGCCGAGCCTCCTTGTTTCGTTTTCTTCAGATATTCAATGTAATTGATAATACAGTCTCAAGTCATACGATGTAGCAAACTTCACTCTTTCTTTCGCTAAGCTGGCAAAAAATCTTTTTATCCAGAATGACAACAAAGTACTTAACGTTGTCTTTCGAAAGTTTGTGTTACTGTTAAATGTAGCAAATGGTTCCCTTGAGCATTTACGTTTGAATTTTTTGCCGAACAGTGAGTGTTCGATTTTCGATCTTCAGAGATTCCAAAAATAAAGTCTTAGTGGAAAAGTATTTCTGTTTCACTCCAAGCAAACTCTCCGGCCAGTTTCCTTGCTCAGAAAAAGAGTAAGTTCTATGAAAATATCATGGTGTCCTATTTGAAAACGTTACAATACTCATTAAAATAACAAATGATGTTCTTTTTGGGTTTGAGTCAAAAATGGGCCGAAAAGTGTCCTTTAGGAAACAATGAATGCATGAAAATTTGAGAGAAAAAAGTGCAGTCAACAAATTCATTTTCATTCTTGTGGAAGCGAGTTTTGGTATAATTAATATAATATCATATTGTATTTTCAATGGCATATAGGGTAGCAAGCTTAATAATTTTTCATTTGAAATAGGAAAAGTCTTAATTCGCAAAACGAGCATCCGTAAGCCCTGCCAAAACGGTGGCAAAATACATTCTGCCCAGTGGAAGTTACCAATGCATCAAAAAACATTTAGAATTGCAGCTTCACAGCAAGGATAATAAAAATACAGTTCAGTGTACGAAGTAGTGAAAAAAATATTGTAGTGAAAAAAATTGTGCGGCTTTTGCCAAGTTGAGATTTTAAGTATTAAACTACTATATCACTTTTTCTGGAGATGTAAACATAGACTTTGCAAAAACTTTTGTCCCGTCATTATCCCACTGAACAGTACAGAAAACTGGGTGCCTCACTATTATCTCACTAAGCTAAACGCTTCTCAGAAAAATAAGAAGAAAATTTTGAGACTTTGACCTAGTTGGCAATTGATCTTCTTCCAAATATGCGTTGAGACCGGTTTTTGCCGTCTACACAAGCAATTTCGAATTTTTTTAAAATTTAAATAAGGACCTGAGATTAAAAAAAGATTAAGATGATGTTCAGCCACGATGAGACAGATCAGAAAAAAAAAGATTAATCATAACCATATCGTTCCTTGCAAAAGAAAGCAATTTAACAAAAATTGAATCTATTTGTAGAATATTGGCTCAGTTTTGCTCTATTTTTGCTATTATCACAAAAAACATACATGAATATCGCTTTTGACTGATCTGACGTAGTTTGGAGTGTTGGGAAAGAAAAAAAAATCAGTCAAAGATTAGAATCCAGTATTTTAGAAAAGTAATTACTAAACACCTGATTATTTCGATGTGTATCGCATACTGGCCTTGCATTGGCAATAAGAAAGTTAAAAAAGACCAACTGATTTGTTACAATGGTTCTCTAACTTTCAAAAAACCTGCTTGCAAAATTGAAACAGAGGAAAGAAAATAACAGATGCTCTTAGTATTATTTAAAAACTGAATCAAGATAATTTTGTTGCTATAGTTTCAATATCTTCAGATTTTTTTGCAGTTATCACATACTAAAATAACAAATCATTGGGGAAAAGTTGACTGAGAAATATAAGCAAATACACAATTGACAAAAGTGGACATAATTACTTAAAATATAGCAAGTTAATTCCACACGTTTGTCGTTAAAATCTAAAGGATTATTTATACTCATTAGTAGATCTAATGACAAATACATTAACCCCTAACGAACTCCAATATCAGTACTGTTTTCTTACAACTCCATGTCAGTGACTCATTTTAGACTTGAAGAATTGAAAACTTAAGGCTTGAAAATTTTAGACTTCCCAAGTTGATTCCAAAACAAATCAAGCTTTGAAAAATTCTGATTGAAAAAATTGACCGACCAAACCATTTTCTGGCCATTTTTGATCAATTTTCGCAACGTTTTTTGACAATTTAATTTGGTGAGTTTTGAACAATAAAATTAAGTCTGGTAAGAAATTGTAAGAATTTTAAGTCTGGTAAAAATAAGTCTGGCTTCAGAATTGACACAAGTCTGACCATTGTAAAATCAGAATTCCTCACCTTCGACAAGCCAGAAAAGATAAAAGCAGTCTTGAAATCATTAAAAATAACTTGAACTTCCACTTAGTCGTTAATGAAAGAGACTTGAAGCTCGGCACGGGAATTGTTGTAAATACCTTCTTTAAAACGCTGTCTTCACTTTCCCTGAGCTTATTTCATTTAATAGACTAACCTGAGTCACCTCAAGGTCTCAGTGCCTGACTTTTTATATTTCATGTGAGCATTTAAATCCCTTTCCTTTTGATGACGTCAAATTTGATGGTGTCGTGAAATGATTGGAGTTTGTTCTCACATAGTTTTGCAGTCTCCACCACAGTGCAGTTATTGCCACTCTCTTCTCTGCAGAGGGGAGCCAAGAGAGTGGACATTGTCCCAAAGTGGCCTCCGTAACATGGCATGAAAAACAGAATCTCCAACGAATACCCACTAACAATTAAACACGCTAACACTGACACTAAATAAGCCGGCATAATTTGATGAACAATCTATTAATTTTTTTTAAAAAATAAGACAATAATATCATTCAATCTGGCTACTCAAGACAGGTTAAGTTATAGACACTAATTAGGACTATCAAATAAAAAAAATCTGAACAGTTGTTTAAATTTTAGGTCGATTACGCCCAATTATAGTCAATTGCTCCGGTTATTGATAGACCAAATGAACCTTGCTGCTTGCTTTGGTAATCAAAATTCAACAACAATAGTCAAAGTTCCGACCGTTTGAGTTGAAACAAACAAACAACGAAACTTTAAATTCAAATATAAAGCAAGTAGAACTGCGTTGTACAAACACATAACCACATAACAGTGCTTTTTATTCACAAAAAATGATTGCTGCGTTCACGTAAACTTCTTGGCTGAGATGCTGCAAGAGTTCAGAGAGAGTCGATTAAGTCTAAAACAAGTCTTTTTAGTTGAATAGCTAGGCGCACACTTGCCACCCATGCTGCATTCTTATTCACTATAACGTATACTCACGAACCATAGGGCGCACGGACGCTCATGAAAAGATAAAAGACGGTTTCAATAGCCCGCAGACGAATAATTCCGTAATAAAAGACCTTATGCAATCATCAACTGAAACAAACTGGAGCTGACTTTACGTATGAGATGCGTTGCAAAAAATTCAGCTCAACAACCTTGCATAGCGATTCGGAGAAATGCGCTGATGTGATGTGAAAAAGTGCTGAATTGTCGAAACATTTCTCACAAGCGCGTTTCTCACAAGTCGGAGGTTTAATCAGTCTGAGTACTCAATTCGAGACATCAGATGTCAAAATCTTCACATTTGTTTACGTGTTCTTTTTATATTATGTCGTCTTCTGAATTTCTGCTAGGCCGCACAGTGGGGCACTTTATCGCCCAGATGATTGACGAATTCAAAGGCCAAAAATGTCTGAATTGGTGAAGCAAGTGCCACCTTGTTACGGTTGATCCTCTCTGCCGCTCTTGTAAGCTCCTACAAATCAGTTTGACACAAAAAATTTTTTGGAAACAAAGCTAGTTATCCAACTTTCTCCATTCTTGCGTCTCTCTTTCTCTCTCCCCTCCCCCTCTCTCTCTCTCTCTCTCTCTCTCTTTCTCTCTCTCTCTCTCTCTCTTTCTCCATTCTTGCGTCTCTCTTTCTCTCTCTGTGTTTCAATCTCTCATATTCTCTCTCTCTCTCTCTCTCTCTCTCTCTCTCTCTATCTCTCTCTCTCTCTCTGTGTGTGTGTGTGTGTGTGTGTGTGTGTGTGTGTGTGTGTGTGTGTGTTTCTATTTGTCTATCTGTGTTCAATATACATCCGATCTTATTTATACTCAACCAGCAACTTTTAATCTTAAACTTAAAAAACCTAAACCTGCTAACCAAACATCATATTTGGCATTACTAATCTGTCACATTCAATAGGAGGGCTCTGTTTAATATGCAAACAAACCACTGCCAATTTACGCTGCGTCAAGACTGTAAACCTCAGCCAACAATTGTTCCCATTTATTTCATCTTAGCTAGTGACCTCCGAACCTCTATGCCAATAGCACGAAAATGTTTATCACAAACTTAATATGCCATATCAATTAATTTTTTCTCTGCAAAAATGACAGGGTAATAA
>NW_027452713.1:0-16486 GCF_964194025.1 Convolutriloba macropyga | reverse complement strand
ACAATGATCATGTTTTTTCCTCAGCAGTCTACTGACAATCCGTGTGGAGGAATTTCAGTGCCAAACCAGATTAGGTGACTAGAAATTGGCATCAGGAGTAGCAAGGGTGGGTCTCCTGTTTTTTCACCACAGTTCTTTTAAAACCCTTCTATTCAATCGCATTTTTCTAATCCCTAGATCAATTAATCTCACATGAATTTGACCTTTATACTGTTTCAGCCCGATTTTAAGATTTCCTGTAGTGTGGATAATTAAGTCTCAAACAATTCTATTCAATACTTTTAATGAAGTTTAAATCGGTGTGAAATGAATAAGGTGTGAATAAAGCATTTGCAACATCTCAGTCATTTCACTCCAATCTGGATCTGTTAAAAATGGCTCACAATTGTCAGGAAAATGAAGCCGAGAACTCATTTATAAAAAGCAAAGTTTTAAACAATAGCAAATTGACTATCAAATCTAGTCGCCATTGAGGCAATCAAAATGCAATTAAAACGTGAATTGAACTCTTCAACACCTTTTGTTTTCTTGGGTCTTCTTGATACAAGCGTTTTATCTGCTTCTTTCGACCTTATCATTTCTTCTTGAAATAAAAAATGTTTTGGAAGGACGTCAGTTTCATATTGAAAGAGTAAATATGTATATTACTGCTTGGATTTGTTTGAAATATCAAAGCCACAAAAACCCAAGTCTTAACAAGTACCCAAAATGGCCAATTTACTTGCGTGAACACAATCTAAGAGCTTCTCTTGGGAAGCCGGCTACATAAAAAGTTATTAAAAAATTAATGATCTGAGTGAAAATGTAATACCCGCAGCAGCTGTAATCTCTGCAATAATACGAGTAAAGGACGACCTCGTGATAAATGATTTTATCGTTGCCGTAGAAACGCAACACAAAAAACAGCTCAACATTTAAGATCTAAATTTCAAATAATGTCAATGCCTGAATTGGGCGGACTTGCATTCGATATTAACAGATTTGTTCAAAGAGTTTGAAGTATATCCACTAGAATGATATGAGATTTGTTCCTCGAAAATAGTGAAATAATGTGAGAGCTGAACGCACAAGGATCGGAAAGAATAGTTTAACCAAAAACACGTGCTTTCTCTGGTGGTGATTAATTTGATTTCCAAATAATTTGTTTCAGGAAGGGATTCCGTTGATATGGAGTTTTTAATTGTGCAATATCTGATGAGACGGTCACTACATTTTTTTGCGATACTCGCAGATCTGATACGACAAAACGTTAATATGCAGATAAAATTTTTACAAGCCGATTTTTTTTTTCTCGTCAGGTCTTAGTCTTACAACATAAGTTATGAGATAAAAATTTTTCTAACTGAAATTATTTATCGCCAGATTTGATAAAACTTCTGATCAGATATAAGTACTTATATTAGAATTTGTATCTTTTGAAATCTGATAAAACATGTTATTTTTCTTGGATTAACGCAAAAACGCCTCTATATTGCAGTCAGATCATCGGAAAAAGACAGTTTGTAGAATTTTAAATTAATAGTAATTTACTCCAATTAGGCGATTTTCAAAGATTTCAAAACTTTTGTTGAGTCTCAATGGCTTTATGACATGTGACTAACTTCGATTTAGGTAACTGTTTTTCTGAGGCCAAAACTAATAGGTAGTCTGATCTCTCTCTAATATACAGACCTCTTTCTCTTCTCTCTCTCCCCTCCCTCTCCCTCCTCCTCTCTCCCTCTCTCTCTCTCTCTCTCTCTCTCTCTCTCTCTCTCCCTCTCCTTCTCCCTCTCCCTCTCTCTCTCTCTCTCTCTCTCTCTCTCCCTCCCTCCCTCCCTCCCTCCCTCCCTCCCTCCCTCCCTCCCCTCCCTCCCTCCCTCTCTCTCTCTCTCTCTCTCTCTCTCTCTCTCTCTCTCCCTCGCTCCCTCCCTCGCTCCCTCCCTCCCTATCTCCCTCCCTCCCTCCCTCCCTCCCTCTCTCTCTCTCTCTCTCTCTCTCTCTCTCTCTCTCTCTCCTCTCTCTCTCCCTCTCCCTCTCCCTCTCTTCTCTCTCTCACTTCTCTCTCTCTCTCTTCTCTCTCTCTCTATATATATATATATATATATATATATATATATAACATTAATAAATTTAGTATTTTTTGATTGTAGAGATAGATAAAGACAGTCAATTTGAGTTGATTTTATGTTGTTGTATTCAAAATTGTCTCAGCGCCAAATCTTTATTTGCTGAGCGTTTTTAAACCACAGTTTGCGAAGTTATGCCAATTGTTATTTTTTCGTTCTTTTTTGATATGATATAATGCACTTGTGTCGAAACGACTACTGTGCGAAAGAAGCAATATTTACTTAGCCATCGCAACGAACTCTGCGATCTGATATAGTTTCAAAACATGAACGCAAAATTCACTTGGTTGAGATAGGATGAGGTTTGGGTACCAAAATCAAATCGAATTGTACGCAGAGGCTCACAAATGATAAAGCAGAAAATTGCATGCATAAAACCGTATTTGGTACCTTAAACCATGCGGGTTCCCAAAATGGTATTTATGGTATTTAATAAAACCGTTTTTGAAGTAATTCACGATAACGCCAAATCTATGTCATTATTGTGCAAAACAAAACCCGACAGCAAGATTTGGCTGGTTCAAATAAAGTGGACATTTTGATTCATTTTACCTCTTTAATTCCAAAAAACACCTTAATACATGTAAAAAAGGGCCTTACTGTGGGGACCATGGAGACAACTGAACAATTATACGAATTGGTTGACACTATTGAGCGATAGATTATTGTAAATTAAAAAATAATGATAAAATTTTAATTGTCATTTTACTTTACAATGCCCTCGCGTCTGAAAATTCCACAAATTAACGCAACCCTAGTTGAGAAATCTACGGTTAGAAAACGTAAGAAAACCGTCGGTATTGTCGTTTCTTTTTCTACCCAAAAACGACGAAAGCCCTTACGTCGGTATCGTCGTTATTGTTTGTTATTAAACTAAGAAAGAATCGGTATCGTCGTTTTTAGACGTAAGACAGATTCGGGATCGTCGTTTTTTCCGTCGAAAGCGAGATTCGGTATCGTTGTTTATTAAATGTAAGAAAGCATCGGTATCGTCAGTTTTTAAAAGTAGGACAACATCGGTATCGTTGGTTTTCAAACGTAATAAAGCATCGGTATCGTCGGTTTTTAAACGCATGAAAGCGTCGGTATCATCGGTTTTTAAACGTAAGAAAGCAGCGGTATCTTCGTTTTCAAACGTAAGAAAGCAGCGGTAACGTCGTTTTCAAACGTTTCAAGCGCACTTTTGTCTGATCAGAGGACGTTTTGAGAGCTGAAATAGGTTAAATACAGTCCGAAAAAATCTACAGATGAACTAACGAACAACTTTTTGAGACTTTCAAGTAAGTTTTGGGTGTGTTACCCTCTTCCTTCTCTCAACCGGGCCGGGGACCGGCTACAGCGGAGTTACAAACAAACAACTATAAGAGAATCGAGTACGAGCAAACGCTAAAAAATCGCGCTCTAAGACTCTCCCCAATTTAAACCAAACAAAATAAAACAAATTCTAACATAATATAGCTAAAATATTCCGTATGAAATAACAACTTTTTTCCTAGGCAAGCTATAGCAAAAACTAATTTTCTCCTTTACTCTACTTATACAGAAGATACTCCATACCAAGTTTGGTAGAATTTAGACAACTTCTTGACCCAATCAAAAATAACTATATTTAAAATTCGTTTTTCGCAAAATTCGCAAATTTCCGTATGAAAACCTTTTATGAAAACTTTTTTGCTAGGTAAGCTATACCAAAAATTCTTTTTGTTTTAGACGCTAGGTACACAAGGGATACTGCATACCGAGTTTGGTTCGATTTCGACAACTCCTTGATCCGGTCAAATAGACCTATTTTTAAAATTCGTTTTTTGCGAAATTCGCAAATTTTCGCCAAATTTCCGTATGAAATACCAACATTATTCCTAGGCAAGCTATGGCTAAAACTATTTTTCTCCTACACTCTTCATACACAGGGGGTACTCCATACCTAGTTTGCTTCATATTGGAAAACTTCTTGATCCAATAAAAAAAAACTATAGTTAAAATTCGTTATTCGCAAAATTCGCAAATTTCCGTATGAAAACCCAACTTTTTTGCTAGGTAAACTACGCCAAAAATTTTTTTTAAACTACACTGTGAATACTGAATATTGATTTTGGTTGGATTTTGACAACTCTCTGACCCGATCAAAAAGACCTATTTTTAAAATTCGTTACTTGCGATGTTCGCAAATTTTCGCCAAATTTCCGTATGAGATACCAACTTTTTTGCTAGGCAAGCTATGGCAAAAATTCGATTTCTCCTACACCTTACCTACACAGGGGATACTCCATAGCAAGTGTGGTTTGATTTCGACAACTCCTTGATCCGATCAAATAGACCTATTTTTAAAAATTGTTATTTGCGAAATTCGCAAATTTTCGCCAAATTTCCGTATGAAAAGCCAACATTTTATCAAGGCAAGCTATGGCAAAAACTATTTTTCTCCTACACTCTTCATACACAGGGGTTACTCCATACCTAGTTTGGTTCATATTGGAAAACTTCTTGACCCAATCAAAAATAACTATAGTTAAAATTCGTTATTCGCAAAATTCGCAAATTTCCGTATGAAAACCCAATTTTTTTGCTAGGTAAACTACGCCAAAATTTTTTTTGTAATAAACTACACTGTGAATACCGCATATCGATTTTGGTTGGATTTTGACAACTCCTTGACCCGATCAAAAAGACCTATTTTTAAAATTCGTTACTTGCAATGTTCGCAAATTTTCGCCAAATTTCCGTATGCGATACCAACTTTTTTCCTAGGCCGGCTATGGCAAAAATTCGATTTCTCCTACACCTTACCTACACAGGGGATACTCCATAGCAAGTGTGGTTTGATTTCGACAACTCCTTGATCCGATCAAATAGACCTATTTTTAAAAATTGTTATTTGCGAAATTCGCAAATTTTCGCCAAATTTCCGTATGAAAAGCCAACATTTTATCAAGGCAAGCTATGGCAAAAACTATTTTTCTCCTACACTCTTCATACACAGGGGTTACTCCATACCTAGTTTGGTTCATATTGGAAAACTTCTTGACCCAATCAAAAATAACTATAGTTAAAATTCGTTATTCGCAAAATTCGCAAATTTCCGTATGAAAACCCAATTTTTTTGCTAGGTAAACTACGCCAAAATTTTTTTTGTAATAAACTACACTGTGAATACCGCATATCGATTTTGGTTGGATTTTGACAACTCCTTGACCCGATCAAAAAGACCTATTTTTAAAATTCGTTACTTGCAATGTTCGCAAATTTTCGCCAAATTTCCGTATGCGATACCAACTTTTTTCCTAGGCCGGCTATGGCAAAAGTTCGATTTCTCCTACACCCTACCTACACAGGGGATACTCCATACCAAGTTTGGTTCGATTTCGACAACTCCTTGATCCGATCAAATAGACCTATTTTTAAAATTTGTTAATTACGAAATTCGCAAATTTTCGCCAAATTTCCGTATGAAAAACCAACATTTTTTCTAGGCAAGCTATGGCAAAAACTATTTTTCTCCTACGCTCTTCAAACACAGGGGGTATTCCATTACTAGTTTGGTTCATATTGGAAAACTTCTTGACCCAATCAAAAATAACTATATTTAAAATTCGTTATTCGCAAAATTCGCAAATTTCCGTATGAAAACCCAACTTTTTTGGTAGGTAAACTACGCCAAAATTTTTTCTGTATTAAATTACACTGTGTATACTGCATATCAATTTTGGTTGGATTTTGACAACTCCTTGACTCGATCAAAAAGACCTTTTTTTAAATTTCGTTACTTGCGATGTTCGCAAATTTTCGCCAAATTTCCGTATGAGATACCAACTTTTTCCTAGGCAAGCTATGGCAAAAATTCGATTTCTCCTACACCCTACCTACACAGGGGATACTTCATATCAAGTTTGGTTTGATTTCGACAACTCCTTGATCCGATCAAATAGACCTATTTTTAAAATTAGTTATTTACGAAATTCGCAAATTTTCGCCAAATTTCCGTATGAAATGCCAACTTTTTTCCTAGGCAAGCTATGGCAAAAACTTTTTTTCTCCTACGCTCTTCAAACACAGGGGGTACTCCATACCTAGTTTGGTTCATATTGGAAAACTTCTTGACCCAATCAAAAATAACTATAGTTAAAATTCGTTATTCGCAAAATTCGCAAATTTCCGTATGAAAACCCAACTTTTTTGCTAGGTAAACTACGCCAAAATTTTTTCTGTATTAAACTACACTGTGAATACTGCATATCAATTTTGGTTGGATTTTGACAACTCCTTGACCCGATCAAAAAGACCTTTTTTTAAATTTCGTTACTTGCGATGCTCGCAAATTTTTGCCAAATTTCCGTATGAGATACCAACTTTTTTCCTAGGCAAGCTATGGCAAAAATTCGATTTCTCCTACACCCTGCCTACACAGTGGATACTTCATACCAAGTTTGGTTTGATTTCGACAACTCCTTGATCCGATCAAATAGACCTACTTTTAAAATTAGTTATTTACGAAATTCGCAAATTTTCGCCAAATTTCCGTATGAAATGCCAACATTTTTCCTAGGCAAGCTATGGCAAAAACTATTTTTCTCCTACACTCTTCAAACACAGGGGGTATTCCATTACTAGTTTGGTTCATATTGGAAAACTTCTTGACCCAATCAAAAATAACTATATTTAAAATTCGTTATTCGCAAAATTCGCAAATTTCCGTATGAAAACCCAACTTTTTTGGTAGGTAAACTACGCCAAAATTTTTTCTGTATTAAACTACACTGTGAATACTGCATATCAATTTTGGTTGGATTTTGACAACTCCTTGACCCGATCAAAAAGACCTTTTTTTAAATTTCGTTACTTGCGATGCTCGCAAATTTTTGCCAAATTTCCGTATGAGATACCAACTTTTTTCCTAGGCAAGCTATGGCAAAAATTCGATTTCTCCTACACCCTGCCTACACAGTGGATACTTCATACCAAGTTTGGTTTGATTTCGACAACTCCTTGATCCGATCAAATAGACCTACTTTTAAAATTAGTTATTTACGAAATTCGCAAATTTTCGCCAAATTTCCGTATGAAATGCCAACATTTTTCCTAGGCAAGCTATGGCAAAAACTATTTTTCTCCTACACTCTTCAAACACAGGGGGTATTCCATTACTAGTTTGGTTCATATTGGAAAACTTCTTGACCCAATCAAAAATAACTATATTTAAAATTCGTTATTCGCAAAATTCGCAAATTTCCGTATGAAAACCCAACTTTTTTGGTAGGTAAACTACGCCAAAATTTTTTCTGTATTAAACTACACTGTGAATACTGCATATCAATTTTGGTTGGATTTTGACAACTCCTTGACCCGATCAAAAAGACCTTTTTTTAAATTTCGTTACTTGCGATGCTCGCAAATTTTTGCCAAATTTCCGTATGAGATACCAACTTTTTTCCTAGGCAAGCTATGGCAAAAATTCGATTTCTCCTACACCCTGCCTACACAGTGGATACTTCATACCAAGTTTGGTTTGATTTCGACAACTCCTTGATCCGATCAAATAGACCTACTTTTAAAATTAGTTATTTACGAAATTCGCAAATTTTCGCCAAATTTCCGTATGAAATGCCAACATTTTTCCTAGGCAAGCTATGGCAAAAACTATTTTTCTCCTACACTCTTCATACACAGGGGTTACTCCATACCTAGTTTGGTTCATATTGGAAAACTTCTTGACCCAATCAAAAATAACTATAGTTAAAATTCGTTATTCGCAAAATTCGCAAATTTCCGTATGAAAACCCAACTTTGTTGCTAGGTAAACTACGCCAAAATTTTTTTTGTAATAAACTACACTGTGAATACTGCATATCGATTTTGGTTGGATTTTGACAACTCCTTGACCCGATCAAAAAGACCTTTTTTTAAATTTCGTTACTTGCGATGTTCGCAAATATTCGCCAAATTTCCGTATGAGATACCAACTTTTTTCCTAGGCAAGCTATGGCAAAAATTCGATTTCTCCTACACCCTACCTACACAGGGGATACTTCATACCAAGTTTGGTTTGATTTCGACAACTCCTTGATCCGATCAAATAGACCTATTTTTAAAATTAGTTATTTACGAAAATCGCAAATTTTCGCCAAATTTCCGTATGAAATGCCAACATTTTTCCTAGGCAAGCTATGGCAAAAACTATTTTTCTCCTACACTCTTCATACACAGGGGTTACTCCATACCTAGTTTGGTTCATATTGGAAAACTTCTTGACCCAATGAAAAATAACTATAGTTAAAATTCATTATTCGCAAAATTCGCAAATTTCCGTATGAAAACCCAACTTTTTTGCTAGGTAAACCACGCCAAAATTTTTTTTGTAATAAACTACACTGTGAATACTGCATATCGATTTTGGTTGGATTTTGACTACTCCTTGACCCGACCAAAAAGACCTATTTTTAAAATTCGTTACTTGCGATGTTCGCAAATTTTCGCCAAATTTCCGTGTGAGATACCAACTTTTTTCCTAGGCCGGCTATGGCAAAAATTCGATTCCTCCTAAACCTTACCTACACAGGGGATACTCCATACCAAGTTTGGTTTGATTTCGACAACTCCTTGATCCGATCAAATAGACCTATTTTTAAAATGTGTTATTTACGAAATTCGCAAATTTTCGCCAAATTTCCGTATGAAATACCAAAATTTTTCCTAGGCAAGCTATGGCAAAAACTATTTTTCTCCTACGCTCTTCAAACACAGGGGGTACTCCATTACTAGTTTGGTTCATATTGGAAAACTTCTTGACCCAATCAAAAATAACTATAGTTAAAATTCGTTATTCGCAAAATTCGCAAATTTCCGTATGAAAACCCAACTTTTTTGCTAGGTAAACTACGCCAAAATTTTTTCTGTATTAAACTACACTGTGAATACTGCATATCGATTTGGTTGGATTTTGACAACTCCTTGACCCGATCAAAAAGACCTTTTTTTAAAATTTCGTTACTTGCGATGTTCGCAAATTTTCGCCAAATTTCCGTATGAGATACCAACTTTTTTGCTAGGCAAGCTATGGCAAAAATTCGATTTCTCCTACACCTTACCTACACAGGGGATACTCCATAGCAAGTGTGGTTTGATTTCGACAACTCCTTGATCCGATCAAATAGACCTATTTTTAAAAATTGTTATTTGCGAAGTTCGCAAATTTTCGCCAAATTTCCGTATGAAAAGCCAACATTTTTCCAAGGCAAGCTATGGCAAAAACTATTTTTCTCCTACGCTCTTCAAACACAGGGGGTACTCCATTACTAGTTTGGTTCATATTGGAAAACTTCTTGACCCAATCAAAAATAACTATAGTTAAAATTCGTTATTCGCAAAATTCGCAAATTTCCGTATGAAAACCCAACTTTTTTGCTAGGTAAACTACGCCAAAATTTTTTCTGTATTAAACTACACTGTGAATACTGCATATCGATTTTGGTTGGATTTTGACAACTCCTTGACCCGATCAAAAAGACCTTTTTTTAAAATTTCGTTATTTGCGATGTTCGCAAATTTTCGCCAAATTTCCGTATGAGATACCAACTTTTTTCCTAGGCAAGCTATGGCAAAAACTATTTTTTTCCTACGCTCTTCAAACACAGGGGATACTCCATACCTAGTTTGGTTTATATTGGAAAACTTCTTGACCCAATGAAAAATAACTGTAGTTGAAATTCGTTATTCGCAAAATTCGCAAATTTCCGTATGAAAACCCAACTTTTTTGCTAGGTAAACCACGCCAAAATTGTTTTTGTATTAAACTACACTGTGAATACTGCATATTGATTATGGTTGGATTTTGACAACTCCTTGACCCGATCAAAAAGACCTAATTTTAAAATTAATTATTTACGAAATTCGCAAATTTTCGCCAAATTTCCGTATGAGATACCAACTTTTTTCCTAGGCAAGCTATGGCAAAAACTATTTTTTTCCTACGCTCTTCAAACACAGGGGATACTCCATACCTAGTTTGGTTTATATTGGAAAACTTCTTGACCCAATGAAAAATAACTGTAGTTGAAATTCGTTATTCGCAAAATTCGCAAATTTCCGTATGAAAACCCAACTTTTTTGCTAGGTAAACCACGCCAAAATTGTTTTTGTATTAAACTACACTGTGAATACTGCATATCGATTTGGTTGGATTTTGACAACTCCTTGACCCGATCAAAAAGACCTTTTTTTAAATTTCGTTACTTGCGATTTTCGCAAATTTTTCGCCAAATTTCCGTATGAGATACCAACTTTTTTCCTAGGCAAGCTATGGCAAAAACTAATTTTCTCCTACGCTCTTCAAACACAGGGGGTACTCCATACCTAGTTTGGTTCATAATGGAAAACTTCTTGACCCAATGAAAAATAACTATAGTTAAAATTCATTATTCGCAAAATTCGCAAATTTCCGTATGAAAACCCAACTTTTTTGCTAGGTAAACCACGCCAAAATTTTTTTTGTATTAAATTACACTGTGAATACTGCATATCGATTTTGGTTGGATTTTGACAACTCCTTGACCCGATCAAAAAGACCTAATTTTAAAATTAGTTATTTACGAAATTCGCAAATTTTCGCCAAATTTCCCTATGAAATACCAACATTTTTTTCTAGGCAAGCTATGGCAAAAACTATTTTTCTCCTACGCTCTTCAAACACAGGGGGTACTCCATACCTAGTTTGGTTTATATTGGAAAACTTCTTGACCCAATGAAAAATAACTGTAGTTGAAATTCGTTATTCGCAAAATTCGCAAATTTCCGTATGAAAACCCAACTTTTTTGCTAGGTAAACCACGCCAAAATTGTTTTTGTATTAAACTACACTGTGAATACTGCATATCGATTTGGTTGGATTTTGACAACTCCTTGACCCGATCAAAAAGACCTTTTTTTAAATTTCGTTACTTGCGATGTTCGCAAATTTTTCGCCAAATTTCCGTATGAGATACCAACTTTTTTCCTAGGCAAGCTATGGCAAAAACTAATTTTCTCCTACGCTCTTCAAACACAGCGGGTACTCCATACCTAGTTTGGTTCATATTGGAAAACTTCTTGACCCAATGAAAAATAACTATAGTTAAAATTCATTATTCGCAAAATTCGCAAATTTCCGTATGAAAACCCAACTTTTTTGCTAGGTAAACCACGCCAAAATTTTTTTTGTATTAAATTACACTGTGAATACTGCATATCGATTTTGGTTGGATTTTGACAACTCCTTGACCCGATCAAAAAGACCTAATTTTAAAATTAGTTATTTACGAAATTCGCAAATTTTCGCCAAATTTCCCTATGAAATACCAACATTTTTTTCTAGGCAAGCTATGGCAAAAACTATTTTTCTCATACGCTCTTCAAACACAGGGGGTACTCCATACCTAGTTTGGTTCATATTGGAAAACTTCTTGACCCAATGAAAAATAACTATAGTTAAAATTCATTATTCGCAAAATTCGCAAATTTCCGTATGAAAACCCAACTTTTTTGCTAGGTAAACCACGCCAAAATTTTTTTTGTTTTAAACTACACTGTGAATACTGCATATCGATTTTGATTGGATTTTGACAACTCCTTGACCCGATCAAAAAGACCTTTTTTTAAATTTCTTTACTTGCGATGTTCGCAAATTTTTCGCCAAATTTCCGTATGAGATACCAACTTTTTTCCTAGGCAAGCTATGGCAAAAACTAATTTTCTCCTACGCTCTTCAAACACAGGGGGTACTCCATACCTAGTTTGGTTCATATTGGAAAGCTTCTTGACCCAATGAAAAATAACTATAGTTAAAATTCGTTATTCGCAAAATTCGCAAATTTCCGTATGAAAACCCAACTTTTTTGCTAGGTAAACCACGCCAAAATTTTTTTTGTATTAAACTACACTGTAAATACTGCATATCAATTTTTGGTTGGAATTTGGCAACTCCTTGTCCCGATCAAAAGGACCTATTTTTAAAATTCGTTTTTCGCGAATTTCGCAAATTTTCGCCAAATTTCCGTATGAAATTCCAACTTCTTTCCTAGGCAAGCTCTGGCAAAAATTCTTTTTCTTCTACACTCTTTCTACATAGGGGATACTTTATACCAAGTTTGGTTCAATTTGGACAGCTTCTTGACTAAACTATAAACGGAATGAAAGAAGAACAAAAAAATGAAACTTCAAAAACACACCAATATTTTTTGAATGGAAAACTTCAAGGACATTAACACCAATTGCTAATAATTAAAGGTCATATAGATTCAATTAAATCTCAATAGGAAGACAATTAGATCTCACATTAATCAGAATTTCTTACGACAACAAAGACATGCTAAATTACCGACAGGATCAGTAACAAAAAAATTCCAACTGTTTGTTTCCCTTACAATAATTCGTTCTAATAAAAAATGAGAAAAAAGATTGAAAGAACTTTGAAATGAACTTTCAGATGACGGACTTGATTGCCTCGAGTTGTCTCTAGTTATTTGTCGGAAAGTTATATTTTAATTCAAAACCTTGCGAGAAACTTTTAAGATTCTTGCAAGATATCACATTCAAATGGTACAATCAATTAGGTTCAGTTTTGCTAATCATGAATACTGATATCAGTCATTTGATTTGGTTTTCAGTTAGTGTCAGCTACCAACTAAACACAAATAAATTCGCCAGAATTCGAAAACTTGCAAGATTTTTAATCCCGGCTCCGTTTTTTCAATGAATTAGGTTTTGTAATTTGTTTAATAAACAATAATATGCTTCAGAGATATTTCCTCAAACATTTTTAACCCGAATTGTTTTTTTGCTTTAATTGATATTTTGCATTGATCGCAAATCTTATACATTTTACCGCAAACCTTACATCTTTTAGCAATTTTTAGCGGTGACACCTCGATCCGGGAGACTCTTGTATATCAATTTTCGCTTGCCTACTGAATCTTGAAAAACCAAACATACCGAAGCCTTCTTACGTTCCGGACCGAACATACCGACAATTTCTTTCGTTTGAAACCGATTATACCGAATCTGGCTGAACCGAACATACCGAATTTTTCTTACACTCCGAACCGAACATACCGAGTCTTGCAAAACCGAACATACCGAAGCTTACTTACATTCTAGACCGTACATACCGACAATTTCTTTCATTTACAAACCGATCATACCGAACGAACCGAACATGCCGACCATTTTTTACGTAGAAAACCGAACATACCGAACATTTCTTGCGTCGTTTTTGTTCGGTCTTCTCAACTAGGGAATATTTATTAGAATTTAGTGTCAGCTTGCAAGGAAGAAAAAACTCACCTTTTCCACCTGGTCTTCATTGCCCTGTCGATAATGGTACTTCAAGTATTTCCTATTCATCCATGGCATCGTCATGTGGAGCAACCCTAACTTTTCCAATAACTCTCCCCCGTGGTGGAACCAGGGTGTACCATTTTCGAAGTCCTCGATCTTAGAATATGCAATTGCGATGTTCTCGGCTGCCAGTGCTGTTTCGTGACAGATTAGTCCCATCGTTTTCTTGTAAACTGAGTATGCCTTCTCAAAGTAAGACACAGAATCCTGAAACCAAACACCGCCACATTGACAAATTATTGTTACGCCTCCTCCCCCATTTATGCCCCCTCTCGACCCGCACGAAATTATTGCCCTTCTATGTTAACGGAGGCAATTGGAGGTGGTTGTAATGGGAAAAGAGCTTTCTAAAACTGTTATACTACCAATGGGTTACCTTAAGAAACACACATGAAGGGGGATCTATTTCAAGGCAGCGTTCCTTTTTATAGTTTTCGTTCCCATTTTCGATCTAAAGCATGCCTCTTACAAGATAGAATAACACTATACATATTGCTATCAATGTAAAATAATAGTTTGCATATAATGCTACCAGAAACGCAAACTGCCCCGTGAATTTAAACTTTATACATCTTGTCATATCACACCACACATACAAAAGATCCTGATTTTCTTCAAATCTTGAATAAAATTGGAAAGATTGTACAAATATTTGATGCTAAGTTTCCATGACAAATCTTGACAAGTCCGATATCATGACATCAGGTCTGAGAAAAATACCTAACTTCTTGAAAACCTGCATTTATATGTATTATAATTTGGTGCTTATATTAAAAAATTTTCTGTCAAGGACCTTATCAAACTTATATAAATATATATCAAGTTTCGTTGCTCTGGGTAACTATACCTGAAAGTTCTTGGAAGCCATTTCCAAATTGCCAAGACATAGAAGAGTAATTGCAATAGAATGATGAGTGTCTCCCAGAAGCTTAGTCTGGATTGCCCATGACTTCCGATACAGAGTCCTCGCCTCGTCCAGACGCCCGTTTCGCCTCACTGCGTTTGCCAGGTTGCAAATGAATCCGGCAATCATGTTGTCAGTCGAAGTTAATGCTGTTTCTGTGTAATGGTCCACAACTTGGCGATATAGCTCTTCGGCCTGGTCAAAATTTGGGGCAATTAGCGAAAAAAGTTTCAATCCGACGTAAAATTTAAAATCAATCTGGTTATTTTGTCGTTTGGCTAACCCAGGAATGTAGCTAATTCCAGTTGTATGTACGCTTTGAGATTTTTGGTTTTTAATTTCAAACTATTCACAGAGTGACTTTTTCGATATTTTCTGCAAAGATCATCTTTGACGTTGTATAAATCATTGCATTTTCCTAGTGAAATCCCTACACAGAACCAAATAAATCAAATAACACTTTTGCATGAAACCAGGGTAGTATTGATATATCGTAGCATTATTTCGAAATAAATGAGAGAAGAGATTATGAGACGAGAAAAATATTATACAGGTTTGATAAAATTCGTGAAGTTTACGACCCTTGTATAATTACCAAGAAATCTTCATGATTCCTAAATCTTTTCAAAATGGAGGTATATATATATATATATATATATATATATATATATATATATACATATATATATATATATATATATATATATATATATATATATATATATATATATATATATATGCACTTTTCTAAGAATTCATTCGCACTTCCGGAGATATCATCATCATTTAGTACATGCTGGGAAGATTTTACATCAATCAATCTAACTCTAGTAATAGTTATCTAGATTCACCAATTTGAACCGAATATTGATTCTCAGCACCATTTCTTGACGATTCATTTATATAATTTCTTTGATCGAAGTCATATTGCTTGTCTTTCTAATCTGGTAAGTCAAACTTTTTCTTCTAATTCTCACTAAGTTTAAGACTATAGTTTGATCGATACTCTAACAACCCCACTCAGACTTGAGCGGATTGCGTAGAGTCTGTTCCCATCAAAACTGCTCTGAATGTTTCCACATTCGAAACGGGTAATTTCAAACTATTCACAGAGTGACTTTTTCGATATTTTCTGCAAAGATCATCTTTGACGTTGTATAAATCATTGCATTTTCCTAGTGAAATCCCTACACAGAACCAAATAAATCAAATAACACTTTTGCATGAAACCAGGGTAGTATTGATATATCGTAGCATTATTTCGAAATAAATGAGAGAAGAGATTATGAGACGAGAAAAATATTATACAGGTTTGATAAAATTCGTGAAGTTTACGACCCTTGTATAATTACCAAGAAATCTTCATGATTCCTAAATCTTTTCAAAATGGAGGTATATATATATATATAATATATATATACATAAATATATATATATATATATATATATATATATATATATATATATTTATATATATATATATATATATATATATATATATGACAGTATTATACATAAAAATATAAAATATTTTATGTATATATTATATACCTCCATTTTGAAAAGATTTAGGAATCATGAAGATTTCTAAATCTTTTCAAAATGGAGGTATATATATATATATATATATATATACATAAATATATATATATATATATATATATATATATATATATATATATATTTATGTATATATATATATATATATATATATATATATATACATAAATATATATATATATATATATATATATATATATATATATATTATATATATATATATATATATATATATATATATACATAAATATATATATATATATATATATATATATATATATACTATATATATGCCGGGCCGGCTTTTCTCTTCAATCACGTTCCACCTTTATTTTGCGCATCGTACATAAAAAAGAAACATATTTTGTAGCCTTTAAAGTCAACGACTTTTTTTTATTGAGAAAACATACAACTTAATGTGCATGTTGAAAAATGGTGCGGTTTCAAAAAAAGAAAACAAGCAAGACATTACGATGCAGAGGTATACCCCAAAATTTCCGCCTTAGTAAAATTGGCTCGAAAATTAGATACATAACCTTTGTACACTGCTTAT
>NW_027452712.1:0-33000 GCF_964194025.1 Convolutriloba macropyga | reverse complement strand
AGATCATAATGGGGATTATTATTATCGGTTAACGTTATATATCTTATAATTTTTTTTTCTTTGATAAGCTTTGTGTATATATTTTCTCTGTTACTTTTTCGAGAATTTTTTCGGCTACATGTTGATAACTGCTGTTTTTACAGATTTTTTGTTGAGAACAACCAAAAAGTCAGACCTGTGGATAGTTGCTAGTGTATTTTTGATGTCCTAATTTAAAAAGAATCTTATCGAATTTGAGTTTCAGAAAGAGTTAAAAAACAAGAAAAAGCAAATTGGATATTGCTATTCAAAAGAATTCCAAGATGTTTAACAAGCGAGGAAATGATTCATTGTAATTGCATAAATGTGCATAAAGGGTTTTTAAATCTCCCCGATTGTCACTTTTGGGAATTAAAACATTAAGTTCAGCTACTTCACATTTACAGCCCAATTTCTGCCAATGTTCTATAATTTCCCAATATATCAATTAAGTTTATTTAGTGTCTCAGATGCGTCGTTATTCTGATAATATGACTTTTAGGTTGTTAAAGGATGATACATCTATGAAGATATGATATTTGAGCTTCCTTAAAACGTAATAAAAATGATGAAGAAACCCACATATTAGGTATGGCATAGTCCATCTTCAAGACACTGGAGATATCTATCAATAAACTTATAATCTATTGATGAACAATTTGGAGAACTTATTTCTCGCACAAACCGCCAGTTCACAAAAATATTTACGTAATATCTTTGGTTCTAATCACTGGAAAAACCGAATGTAGCATGAAATTATCATTCACGGAACAAATTTGTGTTCTAAAGGAAACTGGGACGAGAAAAATGTTCTATAATTTCTACAAAAATTGCAAATTTTCCTCATACATTCTTTCACACGAAAAATCGTGTGGCTTTTCATCACACGAGAAAAAATCATGTGATTTTACACGAGAGAGTTTTACAGTGTCAGCACAACGATTCGAGTCAACATAAAATTCTATTAAACAATATTTAAGATTCTTTATGAAGGAATTTTGTTTGTCTTAGATTTCAATCCTAGATTCATATACGTAAAGGAGATTAAAATGGTTTTGGAACGAAAAATAACAAAAACCAGCATTGGGAGCAAAGTTCAATGCATGAATAAAATTATTTCTTTACGCAGCTCATTGCCAAAAGAAAACATAAACCGACAGATGTCGGAAGAATTGCTCTTGAACGACAGGCGAGGCAATTTAATCCAGGGGCTGTAGCCTAGATCATTTTTCCTTTATGGGTGCAAAAAACCTTTACCCCGACGGGATTCGAACCACTGACCTCCCGATCAACAACCAACCGCACTAACAGCTGCTCTACAATGCGCTTACCTTTGCTATGCTGCAACCGATTTTATATTAGAAACACGCTTTACTTTGGAGCAATAGAGATCACTCAAAAATGAAGAACGAAAGCGTGAAAAAATCACTTGGGAAGAAAAAGAATGTTCTAGATGAAAAGCGCAAAATTGTCAATGAAAAATTTGCATAAAAAAGACACACACGTTTACAATAATTGCTATGAACTTCGTTCAAGAGCAATTAAACAGTTTGTGAATCTTTGACAATGTGCAACTAATTTGACTGTCTACCTGCCTACACAGTTTTGCATGGTTCCTCTGCAGTGGGTGAGGTTCTGAACAACAGTTATCAATTTGTGAACTACAATAAGTTTCAATTTTAAGTATGCATTTCTCAATTTTGCAGAGAAACAAACAGTTTTTTATGCAAATAACTTTTAAAAAAGGTTCGGATCTTATCAGCTAGCGCCCCCCCCCCCCAGTCCTATATATCCGAAACTTAAGCACCCCCAAATATTAAAGTTTTGCTACCTTCTGGAAAAGTTACTTGTGTTCATGATTACGTACCTAGTATAATACATCAACCTTTTACAAAGCATGCAATTCCTAAAATTGCAATTAGAACAAGTTTTTGGTTGAAGTTTACATTATATGCAGCTAATTATTATTATGCACGTACTAATTTCAAACTACCGCTCTGTTAACATTTTCTAAATTCCCATTCACGCATATTCACATGTAATAATTCATATGCACACATAATGTTAAAATATACACAAATGGGGGTGCCTAATTTACTGGGGGGAGGGGGAGGGGCGCTAGCGGAAAAGATCCAAAGATTCATAATTCTCAATTTACTTTCATGGCACGAGTGTCAGGTTGCTTGGTCCTCAAATCTCTAATCTTCTCATAGTTTTGCAAGTAATTTAAGTTCACAAAGATACTTAAGAACATAAGTATATATTTATGAAAATAGGGTGAGATCTTTTTCATAATCGAGTTGAAATTTGCTCCAAATAACAAATCTCAAAGTTCGTCAAGCACTTTTTGTCTTAGATATCAACCCCTCATTCAATAGGTTAAACAAAGTAAGAAATTTTTGGGTTAGAAATGTTCAAGAACTCTTTCAGCGTAAACATCGTTTTCAATCACCTTGATTGACACAAAAATGGAGCACAAAATTAGTCGATTCATTTTTCGAAATTTATAGTCGTTTTGAGAAAAACTTAAAGAACTCTGTGATACGGACAGAAATTTCGAGAAAAAAAGTTGGACACTGTTTCCATGACGTTGCACGGAATATCATAAAAGAAAAAAAAATTACGCAAAAATTGAAATGCAGTCAAGTAATAAATATGGCAATTTTTAGCAAAATCTAATCACTTTTTCACTGAAGACAGTGAGTGGAAAAAAACGATTTAGCAGCACAATGAAATTGATTGTTCCGACTCACTTTAGTGGCGGGAGGAACTATACACTCAAAGAGGTTTTTTGTTCAGTCAATTTTAGCCGATATATTGTTCTGACTAGGCCGATGAATTAGGGTTGCTGAATTGCTCCATTATAGTTTTTTGGAGAAAATTTAGGCTAATCTTTTCAAAAAGGAGACAAAATATGTTTTTTTAGCCCACTCTTTTTAAAATTGCTGGAAATGGACACCTAAAACCTGTGGACATATTCTAGGTAAGCTCAAAAGAGAGCTAATTGTATCCCCGCTGTAATTAAGAGTCTTGTGAACTTACAATTTTGCCAGTATTTCGCAAATTTACACGATAATTATAAAAAACTGCATTATTTTTTCTGATATGCTGAAGAATTTCGTTTGAAAATTGACCTATTTAGCAAACATTGGATCAATAAGGTATTTTCTTAAACGCGCAGCAATATCAGGGCTGATCTTGTTCTCTAAAATAAAACATGGATCCCTACAATAAAAAAAAGTTTTATATTTTATTGGGGCGCCGCCTCTTTTCAAAATAATTCCGCATTTATAGTTTTTTACTTTATTTACTGAAAATAACTTCAATTCAGCGCCCAACTAATGACATATACTATTCAGAACAATTGGAGCCCAATAAACATATTTAATGGTCTTCTTATCTTTTGCTTTGATTTGTCAATATTTTTGTAGTTCAATGACATAGTAAATTAGGTCAAAGATCCAATTACTTTCCCTAATAGATATAAAAGAACCTAGACAAGGCATTTAGCTGTTATCTAATGTCTCCTTTAAGTTAGAATATATTTGTTTTATGAAAATGTTGGTGATTTTTTGCCACTACGTCATATTTCTGTCAACAAGCGACAACCCATTTTCTGTGAACTGTCAGTTAATGTCAGTAACGCTTTTTTACTTAACTAATCACAGCGTTGAAAGGAGACGCAACTGAAAATGTTAACTCTTTTCGATAATAGTTTAAGCTTTTATGGGCCCCGGCAGAGTTCTGTCGCAAAAGTTAGTGGAAAGTTCTTTTTGGTTTTTGCATCTGTTTGCCCTTGTCTTCGTTGTTGTTTGACATATACGTGATAATAATAGGTCTCAATTGCTTCCCTAGTACGTATAATTGCACCTTCTTACAGATTTCACTGTATAGTTAACTGTTTTAATGACTTTTAAATTAGCTCATTTAAAAAAATGAAATGTTTTTTTCAACTCTTTAGTTATGCTCTCATTTTTGTTATCATGTAACTCAAACTCATTTATAAGAGGTCTCATGTATTCGTGCTGATTTAGACTTTAATTTCTCTGTTAGTTACAAATTTTGACTGAGGGCTTCAACCATTCAATTTCTTAAATTTTTGAGTAATCGACACTGTTCAATATTTCATTTGTTGTCATTTCTACGCAGTCCTTTTGTAGGGAAAACCCGTTGATGTTCAGATGAGAAGCAAAATTTGATCTACAGTTTTTGCAGGTTTTTGAATTGTGCTGGTTATTGTTATTATTTTACAGTCTTGTGACTTAGTCTCACTAATAACAAGGGCAGTCGGCTTCCTGCAGTACTGCAAGCCAATTCATCTCTTTAGTTTGATATCTTATGTCTGTTATGACGTTTGAAAAAAATTGTTTTCAGAAACGTGTTTGCTTTTTTAAGCTTCGCCATTATAGGTCAATTTTAGGTCATTTAGGTCGATTTAAAGCTGATTAGGTAGAACATACTCTATCTTCAGGACACTGGAAATGTCTATCAATAAACTTAAATTCGTTTGATGAACATTTTGAAGAATTGATTTCTCGCACAAATCGCCAGTCCGCAAAAATACACATAACAATTCGCGTTAGCAGAAAACTCGCAACAATTCGTGTTAACATCATTGTAGATTCTGCATGAAGGAGACTTTTGTTTGTCTTAGATTTCAATCATAGATTCCTATAGGCAAACCTTAGTAAACTCAAAGCTCAATCAATTATTTTGTTTCATTATTTCTTTTCATCTTACCTGTATACATTCATCAACTGCTAACGCAGTCATTAATCATCAATTACTCACATCAGCCTTATCATATTATCCTCTTAATCACTATCGTTAACCATCGTATCAATACGTTAATCTTCTTTTGTTCTTATATTATTCCCATTTACAGTATATCTCATTAAAGTTGTACTCATCTCCAATTTCTACTAACATGTACGTTATCATAATTTCTTCTCTAGAGAGGGAAATGTAGTACCCTGTGGTATCCATTCACCACATACTCTCATTAACAGTGCGGTAAATTCAAACCCAGTGAAATGCAGAACATTAGCAGCCTTCTATTTAATACCTCACTCAATCGTACCACGATTGATTAAGTACAGTGACAGGTAGTTGGGACCTTGACTACAAATAACACATTGGCAGCAAACTGCCTAACTGCAGTCTGCCTTAACGTTAACAATAAAGAGTTTTCACTGGATCTCTTTTGAATAACTTTACACATCAGCTTAGGCCTAAATAGCATCCTACACGATACGAGTACGACATGGCGCGGTCAGATAAAATATGACGCACAGCACTAGGACTTGAACCCTTCTGGGATAAACCCAGCAGTAACCCACCAATTTCATGGGAGAAATGGAGGAGCCAACTCAAGATGGCCCTCTTCGCTAAGACAAACATCGAATTAGACGAATTACTCCAAGAGAGACCGACAGCAGTCATTTACCCCCCCCCCGAACCGGTAGAAGAACAACCAGTACAAAACCCAACGCAAACAATGGAAAGAGAACGAATGACGAGGTACAACCAAGCAATGGCCAAATGGAAGAATGAAGGCAGTCTTATAGATCGAATTGGGGTCTTATGCGGCGATAAGCCATGGGACATGGCAGATAGAAAAGCCAAATCTTTAATTTATCTCAGCCTCGGAAGCGAAGGACGAAAGATGCATGCCCGGAAGTTCCCACACACAAACGTGGAAGCAAAAACAACAATGGAACTATGGGACGAACTTGAACAAACATTCATCCGCCCAAGGAATGTAACGTTCGACAGATACCTCGTGCTAACACGCAAACAACACAAAGGAGAAACAATGGAACAATTCCACTCGGCGCTAAAGTCACTAGCAGAACACTGCCAACTTGCGGACTAGGAAGACAAACTCCTAAGGGACATACTTACGGCAAATATGATAGATCAGGAAATACAAAAGGAACTGCTGAAAACAACCCTCACCCCAGAAAAAGCTCTCGAACTAGCTGTAAGCATCAAACTAGGCATCAGAAGCCAATTAGCCGTACCAGGACAACCAGTGGATGCATCGTCCAACCCATTCATCGGAAGAGAGGAGCCGGTAATGGAAATTTCGAGCTCACGCTACCGCGGTTCAAATAGACCTCTATCAACATACAGAGGAACAACCAGAGGAATCGGCAGAGCAACGATCAACAACAACAATAGAACACCAACACACAACTGTAGAAATTGCGGTCAACCCTGGGAAGCAAATCACCGAAGAAAGTGCCAAGCAATAGGCCAAACCTGCCGCCGATGCAAGAAACAGAACCACTTCGCGAAGGTCTGTAGATCCAACCATATCAGACCCCAACTTGGTAGATCAGTGAACGAAATTGAAAACCAGGGACACGATCAATCAACACAAGGCATAAATATGATCGCACCCAAATTGGACACTCAATCCACATACGACGACTCAACAGACGACTACTCAGTCAACATGATGGAATCACCGGATGATCCAACGACACCATCTAAATTGCACATGCAATACGGCAACAGCAAGTTCTGGGTAATGGTCGACTCAGGGAGCTCCACTAGTATAATAACAGAACAGATGGCGAAAGATATAGAGGCCAGGGACTCCAACACATGGTGGAGCAGAACGATGAACCCGGTGAAATTGAAAAGCTACACAGACACCCCAATAAAGAACTTAGGGACCCTCTACTGCGACATTGAGTGCAACGGTTGGAAGGCAGGACGCTCGGATATCATAGTGGTTTCTAACAAACACAGAGCGATCATAGGAAGGGACCTATTCAAACCCTTAGGAATACAACTAAAACAACACGACTCACCAACGTCCGCAGGTAAGAACATCAATTCTATAGACAATCAACAACCCCTCACAATCAAGGAGGAAATAGCAATTAAATACAAAAACCTAACAACTAGAATAGGACGATCTAAACACCATAAGTTAAAATCACTATTTAAGTCAAACTACACCCCTGTCCATATAAAAGGAAGGAGTGTACCACTAAACCTCGAAACACAAGTAGAAGAAGAACTGTGAAATTTACAAAACGATGAACACATAACCAAATTAGAAAAATGCAGCGACGGATTTTTCATATCACCAATAGTCATCACAGTGAAAAAAGACAAATCAATAAAACTAGCAATGGACTCGAAAACAATAAACAAAGCGATTCACAAGAACAAATATCAAATGCACAACATCGACTGCCTGATGGACAATATCGCACAAACAATTACTCAATCGTCCAACGAAGGAGAATTTCTATTCTCCACAATAGACCTACGCTATGCGTACAGCCAAATACCACTGGATGAAGACACAGCAAAACAATGCAATTTCAATATCGTAGGCGGCCAAGCCATAGGAACATATCGATTTAATAACGGATTCTACGGACTAACGGATATGCCGGCAGAATTCCAGAAAGCCATAGACAAAACATTATACAACATAACAAATAAACTCAGTTTCTTAGACGATATTATCATTGTTACCGGAGGCGGCCTACAAAATCAAAAAGAAAAACTATTCAAATGCCTAGATAGACTAAATGAAAAAAATCTGGCAATCAACCTTAATAAATGCCACTTCGCAAAAAATAAGATAACGTGGCTGGGCTACGAAATAGACCCAGAAGGTATCAAACCAATCGTCTCTAAGACACAGGCCATACTAAAACTAAAGCCACCCTCATTCCACAAAAAACTAAAATCATTCATAGGGAGCCTCCATCATCTAACAAAATTTATACCAAACCTAGTACCCCTATGTCGTGAATTTAGAAATTTACTACAAAAAGACACAAAATACGTATGGACAAATCACCACCAAAGGAAGTTCGAAAACATAAAGGAATGCATACGTAACTTAACAGAAAACACACACTACGACACGAAAAGAAAGACCAGAGTCAAAACAGACGCATCAAGATCAGGACTAGGAGCAGTCCTAGAACAAGAAGGTTGTGACGGATGGGAGACGATATCATACGCCTCCAGGTTTTTAAATAAACCAGAAGAAAAATACAGCATAAACGAATTAGAACTACTAGGAGTAGGTTGGGCGTTAGAACACTTTAAACACTACATATTAGGTCACCACTTCATTGTACAAAGAGATCATAGGGCCCTTTTATCTATCCTCAAAGAACGCTCAAGCAAAATTCATCAAAGCCGTTTAACTAGATGGTATGATAGATTAATCCCATTCAATTTTACTATCGAACACATAGCCGGAACGAAAATGGGACTAGCAGATTACTCGTCTCGAAATCCATCCGAACCTGCAGAACCACCAAGCACATACGACGAAAACTTCATAATAGCACAAATAGACGTCATAAAAGAAACACTCCAAATCCTACGTAAAAGGGGCAGATCAAAGAAACATAATAACAACACCACACAATGTAATACAAAAACAACGCACAACGGTCACAATGCTATCAAAACCAACACAATGGAGTTGTCTCACGATTCCAACAACCCGCCAAAGTACCAACCAAAACGATAGAGAGGCAGGACCAGAAAAACAAAGGTGGAATTGTCGAACGATTCCACACAGACAAAAAGCAACCATGACAAACGCAGTACAATTACAAACAAGTTACAAAAGACTAACAAATACAACCTACGCAGTAGCCACAATACATTCCAACCACAACCAAACAAAACGAACCATGACGTCACTAACAATAAGCAAGACACACAGCAAACAAATACACAAGCGCAATTGCCAATTAACACAGCTTTAAGTAAGCAACAGCCTAATTCAAACAAACAACTAAACTTAGCAAACGAAATGGAGCACACAACAAATAACCCAGACAATACATCAACAAAATCTCCACTGCAGAAAACACCCTTCTCAATGAGAAATTACTTAAGCCCCACACCAAAAGAGGACGACCATCATTCCACCACCACAGCAAACGACCAACTCCCGAAACAACTAGACAGCATATTCAATCAACACTTGATCGCAGCAATGATCAACAGAGACACCGTATTACGGGAGATCAGAGATTGTATCATTAACGAGGACCAAGCCCGATGCAAGAGTTTAAGCAATCGGATTTACGCAAAATGGAGAAATCTCAGCGTCAACAACGGATGCATCTTAGTTGACAACATATTAGCTATACCCAACATCCTCAAGAAATCAGTCATGGACGTACTACATTCAACTCACCCAGGAGCGTGAGGCATGACTGAACTAGGACAGAGACTTTGTTCGCCATTCATCAACGGCGATCTAATTAACAAATCTAAAATGTGTCGGACCTGCACTGAATTCGGTAAGAATCTAAAACGCATATTACGAATATCCGATTGGACACCCCTGCCACCATACTCAGAACCAAACGAAGAAATTCAACTAGACTTCGAAGGACCAATATTTGATGGACAACGGCGGAAAGTTTACTTCCTAGCTTGCATTGACCTTTTCTCGAAATTCCCGATCCTTAAACTAGTTTCAAACGCAAATGGTCCAAACATAGAAAAGTTTTTAAACAAATATATAACACAACATGAGGTACCTAGAAACATTAGACTAGATCAAGCAAGATGCCTAAAAGGAAATAAAATACAACAACTATGTAAACGTAATAACATTCAACTAATATACGCACCAGCCAACGATCACTGCCCCAAAGGACTAGTAGAGCGACTATTACAAACCGTCAAACGACGATTAGGTTGCATAAAACTCGACCCCAATCAAAAACCATTTAATATCAGGAACGCCCTCCAAAACATATCATTTGAACCACGTACCTGCAGAAAGAAAAATTCAAAACTCTCTCCGTTTGAAGCCCTCTACGGAAGAAAAGCGAACACCGCCCTATCCAATATAACATCTAAACCAAACATAAAAAATCTAAATTGGTCAAACACCTTAAAATACTATTTAGATGACAACATCATAGGAGAGGACGAACTAATCAGCCAAGACAAATGGTATGACGAGGACCTGGACAGTGACGAGGAAGTAAGAACCACGAAACAACGGAAGCTACAATAAGCCAGAGACGACATAGGCGAAATACCATGCACCTTCAAACTTCCTGAAGCAAACTTCGAAGAACCATTAGCCAGTAACAGCCCTCGACTCCAATTAGCCCAAAAAAACTCTAGCCACCTCTCGCAACAAAAGCAATTACAAGGACTTTACGAAGCTATTCCAGAGGGGGCAGCACTCGTCAAGTCAACGAATAACACTATCACAGTGAAAGTACCAGGCCAGCGGGACACCGTCCTGAACAAATCGGATATTGCAAAATTTGGCCCGCCAGAACAACGCAAAATCCCACTCATCAACTTCGCCGCAAGAAAGACAGTTCGCAACCACCATGTGAAGCTCATCCAAAGCATGGAATCCCACGCGCGGGACACAAAGAATAAAATCATCTGCCAACAAGCCATTCGAAAAAGGGGACCCCAAGCGTCGGATTCAGACAGAAAGGCAAAAGCCAACTTGACCAAAGTCAATCGGATAAGAATCCCACCAAAGAAAAGCTACCAAACATCACCCAAGAAAGGATCTCCCAAAAAGAGAAAGCTCTCCGCGGCATCCTCCCAAGCGTCAGCAGACGAACAAGGCGACGAACCCCACGACTCCGATAGCAGCCAATACTCCAACGCCACATTCAAGCAACATCGAAACCAATTCGTAATAGTAAAGGATGAAGCATCTACCCGACGCAGCGCAAGAGACAAAAAGAAGCCAACACGATACGGTGATCTCACTGAGCTCACATCCTCTGACGATTCTATGGACAACAGACGACCACAAAAACCCCGCAAAGGAGTAAGCATTGCTTCATACTCTCGACCCAGACCAATCTCTGCCGCAACATGCACATCACCGCCCCACAGCGTAATTCCGACAATTGCACCAAGCGCAATAGACCCCAGTGAAAACATCGGAAACCCATCTGCTGATCTCAACGAGCGTCAAACACAGAAAGATGTGCTTGCCATCTTTAACCAAGACCAGCCCGAACGCTCCCTCCAGCCACACGAGTACTAGCCACTCTGACAAAAACTCATAAACTCTCACCTTAGTAAACTCAATGCTCAATCAAGTATATTGTTTCATTATTTCATTTCATCTTACCTGTATACATTCATCAACTGCTAAAGCAGTCATTAATCATCTATTACTCACATCAGCCTTATCATGCTATCCTCTTAATCACTATCGTTAACCATCGTATCAATACGTTAATCTTCTTTTGTTCTTATATTATTCCCATTTACAGTATATCTCATTAAAGTTGTACTCATCTCCAATTTCTACTAACATGTACGTTATCATAATTCCTTCTCTAGAGGGGGAAATGTGGTACCCTGTGGTATCCAATCACCACATACTCTCATTAACAGTGCAGTAAATTCATACCCAGTGAAATGCAGTACATTTGTAGCCTTCTATTTATTACCTCACTCAATCGTACCACGATTGATTAAGTGCAGTGACAGGCAGTTGTGACCTTGACTACAACTAACACATTGGCAGCGAACTGCCTAACTGCAGTCTGCTTTCACGTTAACAATAAAGAGTTGTCACTGGATCTCTTTTGAATAACTTTACACATCAGCCTAGGCCTAAATAGCATCCTACACGATACGAGTACGACAAAAAGAGACAGTATTGCGAGAAAAGTTCAATTAATGAACAAACATTTTGTTCATTACTTGAACTTTACACAGCTCTTTGCCAAAAAAAACAATCAGTTTGTGAATCTCTAAGCAACAATTTCTCCAAAATTATTTGATGCAAAGACCATGCACAACTGTCAAATTGACTACACAGCTCTGCATGGTAGTAGGGCACTTACACTTAAGATTATATGTATGATTATAAGGTGCGATAATTTTTTACAATCGAGTTTAAGTTTGCTCCGATTTACAAGTCTCAAGTTCCGCAAAGTACTTTTGTCTTTGATATCAATCCCGCACTCAATAGGTTTAAAAAAGGAACTATTTTTTTGGAAAAGGCAAAATATCAAACGCAAGCGATGGGTTAGCAATGATCAAGAACTCTTTCAGATTAAAAAATTATTCTGACGCGGTTCATTTCAATCACCCTGATTGACGCAAAAATGGGGCAAAAAAATCGGCAGAACAACTTTTCAAAATTTTTAGACTTTTTCAGAAAAACCTAATAAAAACTCTGCGGTACGGACAGAAATTTGGAGACCGAAATTTTGACACTGTTTCCATGACGTTGCACGGAATATCATAAAAGAAATAAAATTTACGGAACAAGTGAAAGGCAGCCAAGTAAAAAAATATTGAAAAATTTTAGCAAAAAATATTGAAAAATTTTATAATCACTTTATTTCTCTAATGACAGTGAGTAGAAAACAATTGTTTGGTATCACAAAGAAATTCAGTTGTTTTATCAGCGTCGCAGTGTGAAAGAAACGCAGACACTTTATCTGTAAGAACCAGTAATTTATTTAACAGATGCCCTAACCATAGCAAATCATTTTTTAATCTATTTAATAAGTTATTTAAAAAGTAAAACTAACAACTAACCATCAGCGATCTAAGAAAATCAAATCAATATGTTCATCTCGGACAAAAGGATGTTGAGAACAATGGTGATTAAATCCAATTGTTGTCAAGCTTCAAGTGAACAGATTTTTATTAATAGGAACTATTTATTAATATGAGCTACTGGTTTATACAAGTTAGGATGAAAATTTATGAGCAAGTGTTCGAAAAAACTTTGATTTAGTCACCTAGCTAAAAACGTCAAAAACATCAAACTTAAACCAGTTGCAGATCTCAATTGAGACAATCTGAGGTTTTTACGTCTTATAAGTACCTCATCCAAAAATCCAGAATTTGTTTCTCTTTTTTAGGCTTTAATCGTATGAGACAGGGTCAAAATTTACAACCCCACTTTTTGCAGGGTGTGAATAATACTTACAAATCCATGAACTACAATTCGCTGCAATTTTCCGCATGTATTTCTTTCATTTGCGTTCTGTCTCAGTTTTCAATTATGCAAACTTAAATGAGCAAACTCTACAATTTACCCGGACAGTATACGCTTAAGATTTCTCGCTCCTCAAACCGCTAATCCTCCCAAAATTGTGAACGTAGATGTAGTTTACAAGGGTGCTTAGGAAAGTATGTATGAATTTTCACCAAATTACCAATTTTTGCAATTAGTTTTTCTCATAGTTTTCAATCCCGCACTCAGATAGGTTAAGAAATGAGTTATAAAAGATAAAAATTTGGTTTGAAAAATGAAAAAGATCAAAAACCATAGCATTTGGCTAGAAAAGTTTAATTATTGGAATTAATTTTATTTTTCTCGCGGCTATCGCTCAATCACCCTAATTCATGCAAAAATGAAGCATAAATGAAGCAATAATTTTTCACAATTTAGACACAGTTCCAATTCCTTAGACCGAACTCTCTGATCTGGACCAAAACTATAGGTTGGCTGCTCACCCGACTCATTACACGGAGTTTTTTGCTAGCATGATAATATCATTCGACCCGGGTTTAGAAATGTTTCGAAAATTATGTAAGAAATTATTTATAAGAAAGCATTCAACTAAAAATATTACTATAAAACTAATCAATATCGAATTGCTGTTTGCCGATATTATCTATTAATGGAAAACAGCGACTCGGCAACAGTGTTTTCATGCCTTCCTGTTACACTTTCTATATTGTTATATGGCAGGTTGCCCTGTAGAAATATAGCACCTACGCCTGGGGGTGCAACATCTATATGTCCACTAAGCTGGGGAACGAAATTGAAAAGATCCGCAAAATCATAGATTTGTTCGCATTAAATAAAGCAGTTAAATTTTTCAACAATATCTGCTGCTCCACCCCCAAAATGGCCCAATTATTTTTTTTGTTTTTTTGCTGTACAAATGGTAAATTGGCTCAAAATTTAGCCCCGATTAGCTGTGAGAGGGGGCGGGGGGGGGGGGGTTAAGGGTGGCAGAGAATAATTGAGAAGGAAAACCAAATAGAATAACTTTTTCTTTTAATTCAACTTCGTAAGCCGTGGGCTTCTGTCGTACTTAAAGTGTCTTCCGTTTCAACTACCAAGACTAAGTTAATTTCCTAATTGACAAAAAACCATTAATAAATGCAAGTTGAGAGAAACTAATCGATGTAACTGTGATTTAAAAGCTTTCATCTCCGAAAATTAAGTTTATTCCGGGGCGCCTGCAAGCCTACAAGATACTGCTTTCTTCTTTTCTGTTTGATATTGTCTTTGTTTTGAAAACAATAATATTAACATTCAGGTACTAATCAATTTTTTTTTCAATTTCCAAATTGCCCCAGAAAATCATTTTTGTAATGTAAAGAGAGGTGTTGAATAGCAAGCACATGAAATTGTTCCTATAATATATGATAAATGAAATAAATGGTTTCAATTTCGATTTTCTAAGATTAAAGTTTCTCTTGATTTTCTAAAATTAAAGTTTCTCGTAATATGCTAGCAATGCATAACCAAATATTTATTAGTATAAAAATAAATAAAATCCATGGTCGTCAACTATTTCTATGCAATGAGGTGTCTGTCAAACTTTGATTTCCTGTGTCTTTCTTCATTCCATATACTAAATATTTAAAGTATAATCATAAAAAGTTTATAAAGAGGAAGCCCTCTTCAGTCCGTGGAAACTTCGCAATCGAATGGTCAAAAATCTTCATCTCTGATTTTCTTTTAAAAATATAACAATTATGCTCAACTTTCAACAGCCTTCGTACATAAATTGAGCAATACTCAAAACATCATGAAAAATTTCTCCGTAGAAAAAGGTTTTTTTTTCAGTTGCTGCCATTGCATTTCTTGCTTTCGCGGCTAGCTATCCAGCCATTTCACTTATCAGCATTAAACATTGTTATTTTCTAAATCATGGCATGAAAGTGTTGATTTTAAAGTCATTGACACAAAAAATCCTCAACCAAATAAAAGAAACTCTTGTGATAACTTGTATTCAAATACAATTTGTCTGAAATTGGGTCTGAATAGTCAGGAAGGTATTTTTTAACCACTACAATATCTCCAATTGAATTTTCGATTTAAAATTTTACCCAAACCAACATCAAAATTTTTCTTTTTTATTTAAATCTTTTTGTGTTATTATTTGTTAAGTAATACAGGAAGATTCAAGAAGATGCAGGACATAAAAAAATACTCGCATATATATATATATATATATATATATATATATATATATATATACATATATATAAACAAGTTAATAGCGAGGCGCGCGCACACCCAAAAGATTCTGCTGTCTTCTATTCTGTTTGGTATTGCCTTTATTTTGAAAACACAAATTTTATGTTCAGGTACCAATCTTCCAAAATTCCCCAGAAAATCAATTTTGTAAAGCAAATACAGGTGTTGAATAGCAAACACTTGAACGTTTTATTACAAAATAAGATAAATAAAATGGTTGCAACTTCAAATAAAATGGATAAATAAATTGGTTGCCACTAAATTCAATTTCAAATTAATTTCACTTCTCTAAATATATATATTTTTTCCATTTCAATCTATTCTACCAGTTTTCTAAGTTTTAGTCTTAATGTGCTAGCAAAGCATGTCCAAATACATATATAAGTAGAAAAGTATAAAAAGTCCATGATCGTCAACTAATTTTATGTAATGAGGTGTCGGTCAAACTTTGCTTTCTTGTAATAAAATAGTGAGTGAGGCGATTTCTTTCCATATACTAAACATTTAGAGTAAAATGATCAAAAGGTAACTTAGAAGAAGAACTCTTCAACCCGTGGAACTTTTTCAGTTACATGGTCAAAATCTTTCTCGCTGACTTTTGTTATTATTAACATTTATGCTGAACTTTCAACAACCTTTTTACATAAATTAAGCAATATTCAACACATTATGAATAATTTTTCCGTCGAAACAGGTTTTTTTCAGTAGCTGCCATAGCATTTTTTGCTTTTGCGGTTAGCTTTCTATCAATCGCAAATGTTAGCTTTAAATATTGTTACTTTCCTTTTTTGACATGAAGTTGTTGATCTTAAGGTCGCTGACATGAAAAATCTTCAACCAATTAAAAGAAACCTTTGTGATACCTTGTATTCAAAAACAATTTATCTAGGTTCGGATTTGCAAAGTTAGGAAAGTATGCATTAACTACCACAATATCTGCAATTAAATTTTTGATTGAAAATGTTACCAAAACCAACATCGATATTTTTTATATACATTTTGCGTTTTATTGATTGCTAAGTAATACAAGAAAATTCAAGAAGTTTCGGGACATAAACTTTTTGGGACATAAAGATTTGCATATATATAAATACCCAAACAAACAAAGAAAAAGACAAGTAAACATAAGTACACGTACCATGCATAATCTCAAAAGCCATATCGTCACATACTCGATATTTTATATCTCTATACTCTTAATGAGCGTACGCCATTCTGCCGCACAATTTTTTTTAACTGAATTGTTATAGTTTTTTCTACATTAGAGGAAGACAAAAGATTTTTCAGCTCTCCAAGTGTCCCTCAAAATATACTAGAATCTTACCTTTTTCACGGCACAGTTTTCTGAGAAAGAGAAACGCTGTTGTTGGGCAATTTTTGAAACGGTATTCAAACATTTGTTTGGGCTCTATTACACTCTAGACGACATAACAAGTTTGCTCCCAAACTTAAGTGAATGCAAACTTTCCTTCATCGATTAGTCAAAAGTTCTTTGCCAACCGTGTTCATTAAATGTACCGTAGCATAGGGTTCAAGTTTTTGCTTTCAATTTATTAATAAATGTGTCACTAGTCTTTGCAGAAATATTGTTAGCAGATAAATTATAAATTGTTTTTTATCGAGAAAGCGTTTAAAATGCCTGGTCGAGATTTGGGCGGGTTTGAGCGGAAATTTGTTTGAGAAATGCGTTGTTGAACAATATCTATTTTAACAATACGCTGAATGTGTTGAAGGTCTGGATTTAGGTGCTGACTAACAAGATCTACAGCAATGCTCAATTCATTTCGTACAAACATGAAACAAATTCTTCAGAACTTCTCTTACATAATTTCAGCACTTCCAAAAATCCGGAATTCAGCACTTTCAGCACATTCCTTACATAATTTAGCAGCACAATTTTCTGCATATTCCCTATATAAAATTAAGAATTAAAAATTTTAGCTTAATTCTTACAAAGTTTCAGTACTTCAGAAAAAGAGATAAATTCGAAGCTTTCACCACAATCCTTACATAAAAATATTACGTTCCATGTTATCGCTTACTACAGCTTTGTTTGTTTCGTAATTGATAACTCATATTTTCTCGAAAGGTGGTCAACTGCAAAGCGGCACACTTTCATCATGTCTAGTGGAAAGAAGACAATAACACTTAAGCTTTTTTTTCATACAATCAAGTGAGGTTGCTATATACTCCGGCAGCGATAACTACTTAATCTTGAGAGTTGACAAAATTCGTACGTCTTGGCAGGTTTTCCAATTGTTTTTCAAGTTGGACTACTCTGGTAAAATGCTGTTTCGTCTTGCTCCGGTGCTGCTTCTGTATGTAGCGAAGCAGTATTTTTTTGAATATGCAAAAAAGCAGATTCAAGAAAAAAATTTTGCTCGACCCTTGAAGAGACCATGCTCGATAGGCGCTAAAAATTTATTTGACCGAAAACTATTACATTATTATTTTGTTATTGTGTTGAAAAGTGCCGAAATTATGTAAGGAACTCAGTATATTAAGCGGATATATTTGTATTTTCTTTCAGCGGCTGTCAGCGCATTTCTCACATAATTTTCAGGAAAAATCTCAAGCCGGGATGGGCCAAATGTTTGCAAGAAATGTGAGGAACTTATGTAAGTTGTGGTTATATAAGTGAGGTTTTTAGTTTAATGACAAACAATATCGCCTGTCAATACAACGTGATAATAGTAAAAAGTGATGTCCGTGTATAATTATGACTATATAAAATTTATGTTTTATCAAAGGAAAGCTCATCCTTTATCCTTTTTATGTCCAATAATTTTTTTTTCACGAGACTTATGACATTTCTGTGAAAGTTTGGTCTCTGATTTTTTATTCAATTCAAATAAAGCGCTCTTCAGATGAGCGTGAAAACATTATCGCCTTTATAGAGATCAATGTCCAATTTGGAAAATGAACATCAAATTCTATTTTAAGACCCGGAATTAAAATTCAAGACAAAACGTCACTCAATTTTGAAAAGAACAGGCTAGACTAATTTGTGAGAAGTTAATCATGCATTGATATCATTTTAATTCAGCAACTAAATAAGTATCACAAGCCAATTTTGTTCCCGATTTAAATTTGTCCATTTTCTACATGTAACACCAATTATATATTCATATTTTAAATCAAAATTGACGTAATAATGTCTAGCCAGCAAGAATATGAGGGTCGACATCTAATTAAAACATCAAAAGGTCGATGTTAGGAAAGGTCAAATGGAATATAAATCATTCCCTGGGAATTGGTATGTCAATTTTTTGACGCAGCAATTGCCCTAGTCAAGGTCGAGAGTGGGTTGAATAAGGAATTTCTGTGCCCAAATTGAATCATTGTAAATTCACTATGTAATGTCTCAACAATAGTCTTCTCATCCTGGTAAGCATGAATTTTTGGCAGCCAATTTGAATAGAGAGCAGTATTAATTTCATAACAAATTTCTTTAAACTCAAAATCCTGTCCTCATTTAATGACCCATTTAGATTTTGCTTCCATTTTCCAGATTCAATGGAGATTTTAACATGAATTGCCAGCCCCGAAATTTCAAAACTGACTGTCAATAATTTTAAGGCTCATACTGATTTGGATTCTTGAAAAAGAGTTTGCTAAACATTGAAAGTGTGGAGGAAGTTTCTTAAAAAATTAAAAGACTAAGGTGGAGTTCTATACCATTCGAGAAGTTGGTTTTCCGATCTTAACTGAAGCAGATCTTAACTTGACATTACAAAGCAAAGGGAGGCCTGATTTACCTCGGTCGAATTTGACCGAGAATGCAACTAAATTTTGTTTTACGACATGCAATTTACAACAACCTTGCTTTAAGTTCCATTCAAAAAGAATTGAACGGAAAGTAGTTTTACCTCAAAATCAAAATCCAGTGCTATACATCTAAGTTTTTTAAGAGTCGCTCCTGTTTGCGAGCATTCTTTTTTCGCTAGGCTCTCGACATCACCAGAGAATTATGACACATCAAACTGATTTCTAATCTACCATATAGAAGACCAATAACAACTTGCACCTCATGAGATAGTTCGTGGAAAGTCCGCCTGTCATCGAAGCAAAAGTTGACAAAAAAATGGTAAAACATAATTCAACAATTATTATTTCACATTTTCTTTCACGAAACCCGCTGCTCAATAATTTGTTCGTTTTCCTCGCGTAGCTTTGGATATTTACATTACGCTCACATGATTACCGATGTTCATTACAGGCACAATTTCGTCGACATCTATTATGTTAATATGTCTATTGATACGCCAAAACCAGAAAAAAGTTGGCGGAAATTGGAGGGATCAAATGAAAGTCGAAAGAGTGGACAGACGTCATAAAAGATATCTCTTATATGTATTGGAGAAATTCCATCCCAAAAAGTGATGCAAACGTGCAATATTGAGATGATGAACTGTTTAGAGGAGCAAAAAAATACTGAATTGCTTTGAGCGACTTGGAATTCTTGAAAAAAAAATCGATGGACAAAATCTACGCGTTGCCTGAAAATTCATTGTAATAATAGTTTCTCTATGCATTTTTTGTTGGAAATTATTCCCGATCTTTAATTGTTCCGAGACCACTTTTAGAGGGGGGAGGAACTATGTAATCAACTGGGTTTTTTTTGTTCAGTCAATTTTGGCCGATCGATATATGAATCGTAGAGAGTTGTGAGTGGTACCATTAGACAGCCCGTCCAACTTAGAATATGGAATTAATAAGGTTTTTTTGATTTTCGTTTTTTACGGGGAGTTATCGAAGTTTAAACTTTGAGAAAATTTGAGTGAATTCAGTTGTTTTTGTTCACATTTTCCGTGATTTTAGACCAATTTTTGTTAATTTTGCTGAAATATCTTGAAATTGTTAACAGTAGTGTTATTGATCTTGTCTTAAAAGATAGAGGGGGGTTGCTGAATTGTTCGATCTGAGCTTTTTGGCAAAAATTTATGCAAAATTTTTCAAAAATCAGACTTTTTTCGTCAAAAATGGACCAAATATGCATTTTTGGCCCGCTTTCACTGAATTTGCTGAAAATAGACATCTTCAAACTGCAGGAATCGCAAGCTTGAAGAGATGGCTAGTTGCACTCCCGCTGGTTTTAAGAGCCTTCAGAAATCATAATTTGCCAGATTAATTGGCAAATTTAATCACGATAATTAAACGAAATGCATTATTTATTTTTGTTATACTGAAAAATTTTGTCTAAAAATTGATCTAATTCACGACCATTTGAATAATTGAACGGCTTCTCAGTCTGGCAGCAATATCAGGGCTGATATTGATCTCACCATGCATGGATCAATAGGGTAAAATTTTTTAGATTTTAATGGGGCGCGGCCTTTTTAAAAAAAAATTCCGGATATAGATTTTTATGCATATTGGTGACAAGAATTTACAATGAGTGCTCTTTTATCGACAGATGCTGTTTACAAAAAATGAGTACTAACGAATATATTGTGCGATCACAGAGTAAAGCTCGTGTTTTTTATGGCTCTGACCAATTGCTTTCGTAAAATTTTGTGGTTTTCTTATGTTTTGCATTTTTGTTCTATACTAATTGTAGTCCAATGACTTAGTCAACCCAATCAGTGATTGAAATGGCTAACTAGAAGGTATAAGTGAAGCAGACAATGCTCTCAGTTGTTATCTAATGTCTCTTAAAACTTTGAATTCATTTGTTTTAAAAAGATGTAAGCGAATTTTCGAAATTTGCCACCATTTTCTCTTATTTCTCTCAACTTTGGCCTAGTCTCAACACAAACAAGTAAAAAGCGATTTGTTGTTTGTCAATAAATTAATGTCTGGAACGATTTTATATTTAACTAATGGATTCTTGGATTTGACACTACGAGTTTCGATTTTTTTTCTATAATTGCAGATTTTTTTAGTTCATTTTGTTTCGCTTTCGAATTATCAGATTATTGACAAATCAAGTTGAAGATAAGTTTCGTTGCAAAATTGAAAGGGATATAAAAAAGACGTATCTTAATGTTAATTGTTTTTATTGAATAGTTCGCGCTTTTGGGCTGTGACACTGTTCTCTTGCAAAATTTAATGATATTTTTGCGTAAACTTGTCTTTCGTTTGGTTGTTGTACAACACATACTTGATAAAAATAGCTCTCCATTGCTTTCCCAGGGCAAACAACAACCTATTTCAACCGTTCATTATATGGCTTTTTCTTTTAGTAACTTTCAAGCTTTTTTTTTTTAAAAAAAGACTTTTTCAACTGTTTCCTTTCTGCTTTGATTTTTGTCACCATGTAACTCAATCTCCTTTATAGTAAATCTCAATTACTTTTGTTGACTCAAACAATATTTTGGCGGTTGGATGTTTGGTTTGACTGATTGCTTGGGCCATTTAGTTTTATAAGAAATTTTCGAGGTTTCTCTACTAATCAATTTTTGAGTTTTTTTGTTGTCATTTCTATGTAGACCTTTTATAAGGAAAACCCCCATTAATATTTAGAAGAAAACCAAGTGATGTTTTACAGCGCTAGCGGATAACATCTTATAAATTTAGTACCTTGAACATTGTGGTTTAAAGTTGTTTGTGAAGTTTTGGCTTCTGCCTGTTATTGTTGTTTTGTCGTCTCTTGACTTAGTCTCATTATTCACAGGCCCCATTGGCTTTCTGAGGTGTTGCATCTTAATCGACCTTTTTCGTTGAAATCTTATGTCTGTTATGACATTTGATAAAAAAATTTTTCAAATATTTGAAAAATATTTGCATTTTTGAGCTTCGCCATTTTTTTTAAAATTGTTTTTTGGTCGATTTGTAGCTTAGCCTCTGTAAAGACAGGTCAGAAACTGTTACTAGAGAGCTATAACTAAAATAACCATGGTTTTAGTTTCAACCAATTGTTTCTCGGCTTTGTTACTACTGTTACTACAAAATGTTATATAATTGAGAATTTTATGTTAGTACATTTACAAGGACTTTTGTTTTCTTTTAAAAATATTACGCTAATGGTAGGTCATGTTGGCTTTAAAATTTTGCGAAATTGAACCTTTTCATTGCTTGTAGTAACAAGTTTATGGTTTCAATCGCTTTAACGGTTTCACTGCCATTTCGTGCAAATCGTATTTTTGCCGGTATTTGTCCTTCCGCACACTGGATAATGACAGGTCTCAATTGCTTCATATGCAGATATAATTGAAATTTTTAGTGAATTCGCTTAATATCTAATGATAATAATCATTTTTGAAATTAATTGTTTTCAAAAATAGAAACGTATTTCTGAACTTCGCACCTTTTTGCTCTGTTTGTCGACCTGTTGCCCAGTCGCATTGAGAACAGGTCCCATATCTTTTCTATTAAAGTAAAGGTTATTTTGTTTTGTTAAGGTTTCATCTGATGCAAGGTTGATTTTGTTATGATTTTTTAAAAATGTAGACATCGAGTTTCGGTGGTTATTAATGTTTCTTATTCAATTTTTATTATAGTCCTTTCCAATAGTCCTATTAACAAAAAGTTTTATCGGCCCTCTAGCGTGGCCTTACTGTATTCCATTGTGATTTATTGAGCGATATGTATGTTTTTGAAACTTTCTATCGGTTCATTATTTGGTAGCCAAGTAAGTCACGAATGTGGATGAGCGGGGTCCGAACATTATGTGCGTACGCATATTACTGAGCCTCCTTGTTTATAATTAGGAACTTTGTGTTTTATTTCTATTTTTGCTAGTTTTTATGTAGCTCACAATTACATGACATTGTGCTGCGCCTTTGCAAAAAATTTAGCTGACGATTCAAGTGACGCTAATGACTCTTCTGCTCCTTGAAGAATGAAACATATTGATTTGTTTTATCGGTGACATTTGGTAAAACGTAATTAGCTCATTGTGATCGATTTGAAATAAAGAAATCAACATAAACAAACGAAGCTTCAAACGGAAATTTTAGATATAAGTTTCTCAGTTTTAATGTGTGAATTCATCGCTATAATGCAATTGCTTTACTTTAAAAACAATTCTAAGTTATAATTAAAATTGTAGTTTTTGCATTTTTATGTTTTTGCATTTTTATGAAATCACTTGATGTTTGTTAAAATAATGTTCAATCAATTAAATATCGAAAAAAGGTAGCACCATTGTTTTAGATAAAGTTTTGTTAATAACAATAAAAGACCTCTTGATCATACCCCAGCCCCAAAAAATTTAACAAATTTAACCTTAACCAATTCAACAATAATTTGTCTATTTTGTAAAACGCTTGCAAAGTTCATTTGTAGTCACCGTGGAGCTTTTATAAAACAAATTTTGATCATGAAATCCAAACACCCGTCTCGCAAATGAAAAACACTACAATATGATTTGCGTATAATTACAAACTTCTTCAATTTGAACAAAAATGAAAGCAAATATGGAAAGAGAGTCCTTCTGTTATAAATGAGATATTTTGCACACTTTTTTGGCCATATACCGCATATGAAATTCTTAGTTATATATGCTTTGTACGAACTGAGAAATTGAAATTTGAATAATTCATTTAATACCCGTGACAATAGGCCATTTTATACCACAACTGCGAGTCTCGTCTGTTCTTTGATTGTGTTACTCTTGTGCCGACGAAACATTGAAGTCGGTAACAAAAGTGCAAATTGTATGACCAACGTGGTCATTGACATTTTTTTTTACTTTCAAAAATCTCGATGTTGAAACACAACAAAATGTATTTTCGAAACTAGTATTTTCGAAACTGTTTATGTATTTTTGAAACTAAAATGTGAAGCAAAACAGGAGCTCAGTTATGCTTCCTATTCTTTTTTGTTGCTTTCGAAAAAATTTCAATTGGTACGAGAACTAATCTTTTGGTATTCGATAATTAAATTCATAACCAACACAGATTAACGTCAGACAAAAGTTGTTCAGAATTAATTTGGGTTTGATAAGCACCAAAAAATTCTTCAATTTTATCCTTGTGATCTAAAGGATTCGATGCAGGCTTTTGACGTGGTGCTAATGATGATCATAAACCAAGATGCCCAATAATCTAATTTTGATTACCTTTCGGATCAGACCCTTTTTTGTGAGGAACTATATGCTAAACTGTATTTTCCTATTTATTCAATTTTGGTCAACCAATTTATTGTTCCGACCCACTTGTGGGGGGGAGGAACTATATACTCAAATGGGTTTTCTTTGTTCAGTCAATTTTGGCCGATCAATATATTCATCGTAGACAAATGTTAGTGGTATCATTAAAAAGCTGGTCCAGCGTAGAATTCAAAATTAAAAAGATTTTTTTGAAGTTCGTTTTTTTCGAGGAGTTATCGAGGATGGAAGTTTTGTGTGAACACGGGATATTTGGCATGATTTTGTTCACTTTTAGTTTAATTTTTCTTCAAACTAAGATATTTTCTATAAAAATAGTATTTCAAATTTATTTTTCATGCCACAAAATGAAGCAATTGTGTGTTCCTAATGAACTGAAGTCGATAAAAAGACTAGTTCTGGTCTCATAGGGAAGTTCACTATAAAAAAATCGAATTCTGTTTGAGAACTCTTTTTTTTAGAAAACTTTACAGTTTTTTTTGTTTTTTAAGTCACCTAGAGACTAGTCAATTTTCATATCGAGGTTCCGTTAACGGCAAACCTCCTTTACAGTCAAATGAAACCCAAGAAACAAAAAAAATGTTCTCAAGGAATTGCTCATGTTTTTCTGGTTCCGACACTGAGTTTTCGTAATTTTAAATTAAAATTTGATCTTTTTTGAGGACCAACTAATTTTTTGGAGTCCTATGGCTTGAACTCATTGACTGAAAATGCAATATGTTCGGTAATGAGCATTAAATGAACATATCTAGTGATTTGAGTGGACAGCTATTGGCTGTTAAGACTTTACGAATAATTTTTTGAAAATTTGTTTTGAACATTAACCAATCATAAACCTTTTTTCGTGATCTATAAGTCAATCTCAGTAGTAACAGGAACCTCATCCTTCCTACTGCAACCAAATTTTATCTGGTTAGCGGATTTATCTACTAACTATTGGATATATGACTTCAATGACACAAGATCTCAATTTTTTTTAATTTTTGTGGTTATTTTTGTATTATTGGTTATTTTCGAGCTTCTATCAAATTATCCAAATAAAGATAGCTCCCATTGGCTTAAAAATACTTTCAGTGTTTCACTGATAAAGTTTTCAGAGAAAAGTTTATGGTTTAAATGGCTGCGACACTTTCTTCTCGTACTTTTTTTACTGAATTTTTGGTTTGGTTTTTGCCTGATTTTGTTTTTGTTTTCATAGTCATAAGAATTATTGTGATGCTTTATTGATTAACTAGGCATGACAAATATCTTTTTCCTCCCATCGGGGCATATCGGAGTGTATTTATTGACTTCCGTTGAAACCTATTGAATTTAATGGCTGTTAATTCCTTAATAATAATTTTTCGAAATTTTTTTTTAATATTAACTAATCTTACACTTTTTTCATGAACTGTTAGTCAGTCTCATTATTGAGAGGAACCCCTTCTTTCTGCATACAAAATTAATATGGTTTCCGGTTTTATCTTCTCTCTGTTTTTTTTAAGACTTCAAGGCCACGGGTTTTCATAATTTTTTAATTTTTGGATAATTTTTCTTTTTTTTGGTTCTTTTTGATCTCGTTGGTTTAGGGAAGACGTTCAATGGATTATAGATAAAGTTTTCAGAGTCGAGTTTATAAGTTGAATTGCTTCGACACTTTCTTCAGGCACTTTTCTACTGAATTTTTTGCTTTTGCCTATATTTGTTGTTGTTCTCATAGTCAATGACGTGTTGTAATAGTATATTGATGGAATAAGAATGGCAAAAAACCTTGTCATCCCATCAATTTAGCGTATTTACTGGCTTCCGTTGAAATTTATGGCGTTGATACTACGAGTTTTCACAAAAATTTCGTGGTTCTAATGTAATTACTCATGTTTAGGGATTTTTTGAAGTTATATTGTTAAAAAAGAAGAATGCCATTGCTCTTTTATAAAATTTATTTGGAATTAGAAAACTTTTTTTGATAAGTTCACCAACTAATGCCTTCCACACTTTTCTCGCTCAATTGTGTTCTTGAAATTGCAGTTTTTCCTGTTTTTTTGTTCTTTAGGTAGCCGTAAATTGCTGACCGGTCGCATAAGCTTGTAATTGAAGATTGAATGAATGATGTTACCCGAAGCACTCAATTTATAGGGAATGGTCTTAAAATTTATGATGTACATTTTTAATTTTTTTTTTCAAACTTTTCAATTTTTGTTGTTCGTTTTGTCAACTTGTAACTTATTTTAATCATTGAGAGGTCCCATCCAATTTCGTGTATTTCATAAAATAACATATCTACTTCTATGATTTGTCACTGACGTTCTGTTTGCTGGACAATATGCGTTTTTATAAACGTTTTTTGAGTGGTCAGGTTAGTGTTTGTTTTTCTCTTCTTTCAACACAATTGCGTAATAACGGGTCCCAATGGTTTTCAAATGTGGCCCCGAAAAACTTAATTATTATCTCAGTATAAATCCTTTAGCTGAAATAGTAAAAATAACAATTGAATTAAAAGTAAATAATATTCAGATAATAGCTAATGATTTTAATGGTATCAATAATTTGTGTTTTCGCAAATCGTTTGTAATTTTTTGAGTTCTTCGGCATCTTTAGTCCGTTTCTAGGGCTTAGTCTAATCAAAGACAGGTACTTTTGGTTCCGTAATAACTTTTTAGTAATTTGTTAAGGCTAATTTAGTTAAAAGCTAAAGCCTTTTAAGGCTTTTGAAATTTTTGGATTAAAAAAAGTTGATTAATTTTTGAATTTCGCCTCATTATTCGTTCTCTTTGTCGACTTGTTACCTAGTCTCATTAAGAAAAATTTCCATCTGCTGTATAGTTAGAAAATAGTAAATTTGTGTAGTTAGGGTTTTGTCGGACTGCATTTTGACGTTGTTAGTTGCTTTTAAATTTTGATATTCAGTTTTTGCCGTGAAATTTTTTTTGCTAATTTTGTTTGTTTTTTTTTCTCGTAGTCTCTTTAGCGGCAGATCTCGTTGACGCTGTAATGAGGCATGGCATTATGTAATTCAATTAGTGGTTTGATTGTGTAACGATTGTTTTAACCTCAAATATCTATTTTTGTTATATCGTCATTTGGTTGACAATTAAGTAAAGAATGTTGATAAGCTCGGTTCGGAACATCATGTGCGAAGCACATTAACGAGCCTCCTTGTTGGATGATATGAAAGACGTAGAAAAATATGATTGATGTGATGAGAAAGCCGTCGACAAGGGAATATTTCAGTAGGAGGAACTTTTGGACATTCACTTTATGGGAACGATTTGTTCAAATTCTTCATGAAAAGATTTTCAAAACATGTTTTAGATTCCAAAGAGTGTTATTGAAATTTCGTTGATATTTTTGCAATAAAGCTGGCTCATTTTTTGATAATACGGTCTTCTCTTTATTAAAATTTTTACTTATATTCGTCCAATAGGCCTCCCTGAAATTGCTGATATAACCTTACTAACAAACCCTGGCATTTTGGCATTTAATAGTCTAGCAGATTATTACAGACTTTCAGTTCCGCTAACGTTTGGACATTTTAGCTATTGCTGAAAAAAGTTGATGTCAAGGAGGCCGTTCTTACCTAATTTCTATAAATTTTTTTAAAACGACTGTTTTAAATTTTTTTGATGGAACCTGTTATAAAGGTAAACACGAGGGCTATTGAAGTTTTTACTATCTAAAAGATTGATCTGAAAAAAAATAGATCTGACGTTATGCTTGCTCTGTGGAATAGAATATTATTAAATTTCTATTTTTTATATGTTGTATCCAATTTTTTCTCTTGCTTTGACCTTTTCATTATTTTGGATCTTTCCAGATTGTTTAATTTGAATCCAACACAAAATCCCGACAAGCCTATAAAGAAAACGAAAACAAAGATAACAATAGACGTTGTCGAATACAAAATTGCATACTTTTTCATTATTGATTCCGCATTGAAGGTCATTCATTCAACAAAAAAATCAAAATTTTTGGAAAATAACACGAACAACAACAATTCAAGGCCTTCAGGAAAATCAGTTGTACTCTTTTTTATCTAAGCTTTATAGATTTAATTGCAAAAAAGGTAATAGAAGTCAGTTTGAATTTGAAAATACATTAGTAATGCACATCAGACGGACCACAAGAATGAAAGCGGTTACGTTTAATTGACATAAATCATTCAGTTACAAGAGTAATTACCCACTTTTTTTCTGTTTATTTCAAATACTCTTAGTACAAAAAAAGACAGAAACAATCAAATTAAAGCAGTCACTATGTTTGCACGTTAAAAAACCAACAAGAAATAATACTATGTATCACCAAGAACAAATAGAAGCAATGACAACGGCGTCACAGAATTTCCAGCCCAACAAATTTTCATTTTCGGTTACTGGAATGTTAAATAAAGAATTTGCCGAGATAATTATTCAGGTAGCAATTTTTTCTTGAGAAAGACTTAAAACCTGCCCTCCAAGAAACTTTTCACATTTCGGGGGTTAGCGTAGGTGATCACAGTTATATTGAAAAAAACTGAAATTTTTCCACAACTTTTATCCAAAACTCCATCCGTTAATAAGCAAGCCTCCCTGTGTCTTCTGTTTGGCAAAGCACTCAACAGCGCAATTTTGCCTTCTTTTTGTTTTGCTGTTTGATTAAGACGTCGGTTTCAAGTTTTTGAACAGAAAACATTATTCAGATATTTTTAAATTGTCCATTTTTCATTTGTCCTATTATTTATTGCCAAGACTGCCGTCATTATCCAGTGCCTGCTTTAATATAAACTTAAGCATAAACAGCAGCAGCAAGCACATGTTAATGTAACTTCTACAAAACATGCATGCGTAAACACTCCTAGAATCCAATCACTAAAATATGTGATAACTTCAGTTCGAAATAACTGTTGAAGTTTTTTTTTCAGCAAAAGATTTTCAAAACTTTATACTGGCATTGTTTTAGCTTCATAGAAAAAATCTTTGCATGCAAAACATTTGAATGTGCAATTTCAAATAATTGTCGGTTTAATTAGACATTTTTGTTTAATTAGACATTCTTGCTGAATATCGGTTGAATTAGATATTTTGTAATTAGACATTCTGGTTTAATTAGACATTGAGTTGAATTAGACATTTTTACAGCAATTTATATAGATCCAATTTATAAATTTAGCAAATGATTTCTTTTTCAAAATTGTGCTTCTTCTCATATTCTTTTGGTTTATTTGTTTGCTCTCATAATAAAAAATGTATCTCTTATCACCACTAGTCCATGAATCAGATAAATTTTTAACAAAACGAAAAAATTAGCAACTTTGAAAATTTCAGTCATAAGGTAAAATCATTAATTCGCACTCTCTACATATGTATTGTTCTCAGCAACCTCAAAATTTTATGCTGAGGCATGAAATGAGATACTTAATATCCTTAAGATGAATTCTCAAAGTTTTACGGAAAAATATGTATCAGTTTGGAAAGTCTCTTATTTTCTATATATTCACAGCAAATACAAATTTGTTCGTTCCGGATGCAAAAGGTTGGAAAGTTTTATTCAAACATTCAACGCCGGGCCTCCTTGTTTATAGTGCTACAAAACCCTCATGATTTAGACCAATTCACTCAAATTTTTCCAAACGAACTTATGAAAGCAAGCAGTTTATTGAAAGGGTAAAATAAACAAATGCACATCGAAATGCACATCTTGTGAGAGCTTACTGTTTCTCAATCGGTTATTATATCCAAAACAGTTTTTTTAGCACACGGTCAAAGTGTCAAATTTGAATGGTTCACATGTAACAACTTGCAAGTTTCTTGCAAGTTCTTACAATGTGATGCATCGCCTTGCAACTTGTTCTTCCAAAAATTTGCAAATGCTCACAAGTTAGCCATTTGACCTACAGTTTCTTACAAGTAAACCATTCAACTTGCAAATTCTTACAAAATAACCATTCGACCTACAAGGCTCTTGAAAGTTAATCATTCGACTCACAGGGTTCTTACAAGTTAAACATTGGACTTAAATTATATGTTCTTGCATAATTTCCTAGAAAAACATTTGTTACCAGAAAACAATTCTGCCTATATTTTGGCAAAATATAGAACGTTGCAAGATATGAATGTAAACAGATGTATAGCATCTGAAAATATGTTACTTGAAATTACGAAATAAAAAGGAATAAAGTTGAAGAAAAACTTGTTTATTTTGAGAGAATATCGGCCTATGAATTGGAAACTTCAATCAAGGTCAAAAACGGTATAAAATTATTAGGAAAATTTTCAATAAAGCAATCGTGAAGCTAATTGAGATCTCGTATTAATTAATGGAATTGTAAAAGGGCCTCTTGAGTTGATAAAATTCAAAAGCAACCATTTCATCAACTTAGGTCGCACTGTATTATGTTATCCAAACTTAGCAACTATCTCCCACGCGCTTTCTACAGTAAATGACTGAATGTTATATTGAATTAACCAATAAGATTTGAGCTCAACCGCAATGAACTTACAAGCAAGAAGTTTACCAGTTAGTCATTCAACTTGCATGTTCTTACAAGTTAACCATTCGACTTGAAAGTTTTTACAAAATAACCACCTTTCGCAAGAAACTTGCAAGTTCTTACAAGTTAACCGTTTGGTCTCGACACGAGCAACTTAGTAGAATAGAGCCGAAGAAACGTTAACTGTTTGGCCATTATGCTTGCCTAACAATCAGTGTTTTCACTCAATCAAGGCGCAACGATACTATGATTAAATTTGCTTAGTGAAAAGTTAGTAATTTTTATCTCGTTAGCTGATGTGACATATCTGCTCAAAAAGTTGGTTTCTATTTATAGTTTCAGATGATCAATTCCTCTATAATATAGGCATATTTTGATTGGTATTTTGATTTGTCAAAAGGTTAGGTTACTTGACTAACAAAGTTTATTACAATATCAACTAAATTTTTTGAGCTGAGTATATTTTCATTTAAGGACATTTTTTGAGGTCAAGCAAATGCTCTTAATTTTTAGTTAAACTTATTTTTAGTTTTGGTTTTGCAATAATGCGTGTCGTTGCTCAGAGTTTACTAGATTACCAAACATGCGATCTGGAGGGCATAACTTCACATTTTGAATATCGAAAAAAGCTATACAAATTGCTCAACCCGCCTAACTATAACACTGAATTTACAACAATTTAGCTGTTTCTTTATTTTTTGTTTTCCCTTTGAACTCGATAAAAACTTGAATATAAAATTGGAAATTGGGAGAATTAAGATCTATTGGAGCTAATTATTATCACTGTTATTTTAGTTACAAATTGTCACCAAGTGCAAATCAGTGCACAGACAGCAATTAATTAAAATTTTTCCTGATAATGTCAAAACGTGTCGAGATAATTAACGAAACGACGTCGCCTAATTAGCGACAAAAATTGTGTTTTTTTTATTCATTATTATCTACTCGAATGTCTACACTAGTTAAAAAAAGGAACAATTAAGAGAATATCATGGTTTTTGTAGTTACTCCTGTTGCAATAAAGCTGACAAAATGAACTGTTGTAACGCTTTTCCTTCGTGATAGTGGGCAAGAATTAGCGGTCCAAAAAAATTTGTTTTCCTACAAAAATCCTCGGCTTAACTCACCTCTAATCTTACAAAAATTCACAGCTTTCACAGCAAATACCGACAATAGACCCGGGCGCTTTACGGTGAACTTTTTTCACCGCTATTTGCCGCTAATTATAAATTGTTATCATTTTGAAAAACCTCGACCCAGGGTATATCCCGCAAACTCATCCCCCCCATCACACATTCAAAAGTATCTTCTGAACAGAGTTTCATTCAGCACTTTAATTCAGTGACCGTAATATACCGGGGGTAGAGCAGTTGGTAATAGTAAAAAAGTGGCAATGAATGTCGGAATGAAATTAAGTTCCGTCAAAATATTGTGCGCATAAGATTTAACTTCTTTTAGGATAATGGTCAACATACAAAAATTCTTTTAAAATTAATTTAATGTTATCTCATTTGAAATTTCATCTGAAAAACAATTAATCACTTCTGTTTGTCTGTTAATAAATACAATACCTAGTAGTTTTGTGTTGAAATGTTTTCGACGAAAAATTCAAGAAATTGGAGTGTTCGTTTTCATAATTTTTGAATCGCAACAAAAAATTCAATTAAATAGAGATTCCGATCAACAAGAGATCAATTGAAGTGTTTGAAGTCATTTGCAATCATGTGTTGAACTCGGTCCAATCGTTTTGAAACTTGTGTTCTATTAATTTTCAATGTAAATTACACTCGTTTACAGTTGCTCAGTGAAAAATAAATCAGCCATTCACCAAAGAAAATTGAAATCATTTGCCAGTCCGACATTATAGGCGTTGACATTGTTACTGATCTCTTCTGTCTGAGCAGATAACTTTATTTTATATATATCTCAACAATTCATCTGCGATGTAGCATTTAATGCGAATTAAACTGTTTAAATCATTCACACAAAATTTTTTGGCTCTTTCAAACAGTGATCTGAACTTCTGAAACAATATTTGTCAAATATATCTTTTGAGAATTGAGAAGACTTTAATTCTAACGAGACCAAAACCACTCAGTTTCAAATCAGAAGGTAATTGCAAATCTCTGATACGTAATTGACATAAAGATAGATCACGCAATTTGTTTAATATAATTTAAAAATATAACTGATAAAATTAAAATGCCATTTTGGGACTATTGCTTGACAATAAAAATGGGCCCG
>NW_027452711.1:0-11746 GCF_964194025.1 Convolutriloba macropyga | reverse complement strand
TGAGTTTTTTTTCTGGACAAAGTTTTGTCAAAAACGAGTTAAAATTCTCAAAAAAAAATTGAATTCCAAAATGCTACACACCTCAAAAGTGTCATCAAAATGGCAATGTACAAATTCTAAAATACATAAAACAATAAGAATATAATTGAATTACAACGTTTGGAATACTAAGAACATAAAAAAATTATATTGGATAATAAGGAAATTAAAAACAATGAAAAGTTAAAAAAGTTCCCTCAACAAATCTCTGTACTCCAATGTTTTGGGGTCCTTCAGATATTCCTTGAAATAAAATTTTTTCAAAAAACCTTTGATGTTTTTAACCTTATCGAATTTCTGTCTTTGTTCATATGGAAATTCATTGTACAATTTCATGGCTTGCAGCATCAATGATTTATCGACGAATTCCGAATATCTTTTCATAGCCGGATAAATTTTTCCCGTTCTCGCATTCTGTTTACAATTGGAAGTTTGCAATACATTGTTGTTACTAAAAGCTGGTAATTGTTTCCTAACATATTTCAAGAAAAATACCATACATCGATATTTTAGAAGGAATTCAACAGGCATGATTCTGTTTTTTCAATTTTAAATCAGTCGAGCGGTCATACTTTTTTCTTTTGAAACAAACTTTTATTCCCCAATTAAATTGTTTTTCTAATGTTATCATGAGATTTTTTCTGATACCAACGAGCATAAGAGATGCTTATTGAATGTGACTTAAAACAAGCGCGTTCAATAGTGTTACTCTAGTTTTTATAGGAAAACAGTTTAAGCACGAAAACAGTTATAGGAAAACTTATATCTTTCAAGAGTTTGATGCTGCACGCCATTCTGGAGAGTATTTTTTTGATCTCTTCTTTATAGTTTAATTTGTTGTCTAATAGTTTTCCTAGATATCTTACCGACGACGATTATCCTATGTTCACATCGCTAACATTGAGATAAGACGGAGTTCGTGCTTTTTTTGATGGAGCAAACACGATATATTCTGTCTTCTTATTGTTCATCATTAATTGATGTGATTGGAAGTAATAACATAGTTTTTCAGTATTTTTTTTTCTAAATTTCTTCTGGCTATTTTTTCATTAGTATGAGAAGAAGAGAGAAAAGTGTCATCGGCGTACTGGATTACTTGACAATTGTCATTATCAATAGCTCTATGAATATCATTCACATAAATGTTGAACAATATTGGTCCTAATACTGTCCCTTGTGGCACACCTCTGTTAAGTAAAATCCAGTCGGACTCATTTCCCGAGAAAACTAATTTTTCAGTTCTGTCTTTCAAATTTGATCTAATCAATTGTGTAGATGATCCGTCGAAACCTAGACATTTCAATTTTTCTATTAGTATTTCGTGTGAGATTGAAATGCTTTTGAGAGATCGATGAATGCTCCACAAACTGTATTCTTTTTATCCATTTCAGTTCTTACATATTCCGTACATTGTAGTATGGCATCTGTTGTGGACACTTTTTTCCTATATCCAAATTGTTTAGGTGACAGCAAGTTATTTGAGATCAAATAGTCATTAATTTGGTTCATATAACTTGCTCAAAAATTTTTGCCAATGCGCCGGCTACTGATATTGGACGATAGTTAGTGGGATCTTCTGTGTTTCCTTTTTTATAAAGAGGTGAGACCAAAGCTCTTTTGAGGTCAGTCGGAAAAGAAGACTCACAAATAAACTCGTTTATCAGAAAACAGAGAGGCTCCACAAGGATCGATTGGGCATCTTTCAACGCCCATGCGGGAATTTTTGAATGACCCAAAGGTTTGTTCACATTCAAACATTTTGTTAAATCATGGACTTCTTTACAAGTAACATATTTTAAGAAAAATTTGTTTGCATTTCCTGTATCAGCTGAGAACAATGTTTTATCAAATTTTTTACTTTCGCCAAAGTATTCCTCCAAAACTGAAAACTTGAAGTTTAAAAGGTTTGCGATGTCTTTTCCGCTCGTTATAAGCACACCGAAGCTGTTACGCGGAGTGTCTATTACAATTCGTTGTTTTTCATTGTTCCTATCTTCTTGTATAAATTTCCAGCGACTTTTTTCTGTGTTCAGAGAAATAAAGTCTTTTAAAAAGGAAGCTTCATTTTCTGATTTGAAATTTTTTCCAGATAGTAATTTATTTCTATTCAGGAAAATTTTCGGTTTATCATTACTCACAAAACAAGATATCAATGGTGCATGCACATTTATTGCTTGCTCGACTATGATACAAAACTGGAACATCATTTCGTTATTATTTTGTGACATCCAGAAATGACTCCAATCTGAACTCCGAATAAATTCCTGGATTTTTTCTTTAGAATAGTTCTTTTTGTCGAAAGAAATTTTTTTTATTGGCATTTGTTTCATCATCATTTTTTCTTCTAATATAGCAACTGTTCCGTAATGATCACTATTCAAGATGTTCTCTGTTACAAAACATTTTTTGAAGTTTTCTGTGATGATATAATCAATCAATGCAGTCTTATTGATATTCTGTCATGTCCCTATCTTTGTGTTACACCCGTACGGAATAAATAGCGTTTCGAATTTTCGTTTTTCGTTCTTCTGAAAAAAATCAACATTGTAATAGCCCATCAAAATTATTCGTTTGTTCTCAGCTGCAGCTCAGTCAATTCCCAGAGCCAGTTGTGAGAGAAACATTTCAGAAAGCTGTTTGGTCGGGCAGTACGAAATATTTATCAAATACTTTTTTTTGAACTCACATTCTACCCATATGCTTTCGAAACGGGATTCCGAGATAGTGATAAGATTTGAACGTTCTTTAGGTTTGAATGATCTAGGTATATAGAGCAGCAGACCACCTCCACTTGTTTTGTTATGTAATGAAAGATTCCTATCTTTTCTGAAACATTGGAAATTTTTACTGCGTACTTCCCAAAATCGGATACCGTCATTCATTTTGAGCCATGTTTCTGTAAAGTCAAAAATTGTGTTTTTTCCCAAATCATCCATTAATTGCTTTAAGGTAGAGTTCTGTCCAACAATACTTCTACAATTGAGAGAGAAAATATTTACATTATTCTTAAAAGACGCGCCTACTGTTTCAAAGCACTCAGCGTATTTCAGAACTGGCCCTGGGTTTTTGTTCTACGTCTCCACATTGAATCATGATAGAAGCCTTAACTATTAAGACAAAACAAATATTTAATACACGGGAAAAAAATTGGAATGAAATTAAAATGCGTTCCCGATGTCCTATTGTTTAACAGGAAAAGTGGCATCTCATGAAAATTGTCGTACAGCAATGCACTTGAAAATACAGTTCGTGAAGATAAAATAAGTAGAATAATGAGACTGATTCTCCAAGTGCCTTCCCTAAACATCGATATCAAATTTGAAATATAAAACAAACAATACATCATCTCGCGTTACTGCGCGAATTATTAAAAATGATTATTTCCCCTGGTGTAGTAATACGTTTGGTTGAATGGCTTGCGTTGAAATCAATAAAATTTATTTCTATTGAACGAATATTTGAAACTGCGATTGTATTGAGCGTTTAGAATAATATTGTTTGATGTGAGAAGAAAGTGTCCTAAAACTGCATTCTTTAAAAAAGGTACCCCCTGCTGGTAATTAAAATGTAAATCATCGTAAAACAGATAGTTGTAGTGGGGTAGTCTCATCATCATTTGATGAATGGGTAATAATTACAAATTCATATTATTAGCAGAGTTTGCATAAATTTCAAGTTTTTTGTTGAAAGCAGATATTCGTTCATTAGCAACAGAGTTATGATTTGATGACTTGATTGGTGGGATTTCCATTAACACAAGAGATTTGGGTTTAAATTTGTTAGACACTACTTCAACTAATTCAATGTATTCATTGAAAAGGTCGTTCACATCACAATGTTTTTGTTTTAAAATCGAATTGGTTCCATCTTGCAAAACAACAGTTTTAAGTTCTTTCTCGGGATATTTTTCTTGAACAGCTATCTTTTCTTTTGTTGTTGAACCTGTATATGCGTGAATGCAGATGTCTTGCGGTATTGAATTATCATTGACCAAATTCTTAACCAAACTACTTCCAAGTAACATATTCTCCGTGTTTTCTGGAATATTAAAAGTTGGAAACGTTCTCACCTTGTGTTCGTTATTTAAATTATGTGGTACTTCCTGATCTTTTTTGTATGTTGCCTGATCACCGTCCTGTCTCCTTTCTTTGATGTAGGTGCTGCATTGTATAACATAATTCTTTATAAGGTCATCTTTTTCTTCAACTTTTTTGAAAAGGTCAACATAAATTTGATAAAGTTCGCATTTAGAGAGTTTCTCGAAGGATTGGAAGGATAACATTGCGGTAGAAATGTACAACTTGTTTATTTACAGATGGAACGATATTAACAATAAGGGTATAATTCGTAAAAGCAAGCGAAATAATGTATCTAATCTAAGCAAAAATCATCTCATTAAAACTTGGAGGTTAAAAGAGCAATTCGAGTTAAAACGTAGAAGCCTCTGTACAGTAAAATGAAACGTTCGCTTGTGTAAAATGAAACGTTCGCTTGTGCCGAACCTTCTCATCATTGCCGAACCTTTTAGAGTCTACGCAAAGAGAAAAAAAAGCTTTAAAACGAGTATGTATCAAGCAGGACTGCTTAAATCGCACTCGAGTCTGACCATTAATGAACCGAAGTCTGACCATGGCTGTGTTTGGTCTGGATGGGTCGCAGAATTAGAGCACACCTCAAATTAAGCGGCTTAAATTTGGGTGGAGTTTTTCTTATTGCAAAGAAAGAACAATGCAAAACCTTAATGTGCGTACGTTTAGTCATGTTAGCCTGCAATTTTAATATCATTCCCTAGAATCAAGTGTTGTATATTTCCCTTTCTAAACCAATCTTTTCCCTAAGCTTAGGCATTTAAAGGAGGGATGCCTCCTAAATCTGTGGAAAATTTGGGACAAAAAATGTCAGATTATTAAAGATCTATTTTGTTTTGCCCCCTTGCAATTTTTACGCCCCAGGCGCAAAAAGCTAATTCTATTACAAAACAAAGAGCTCGATAGAAAAAAGCAATTTGTAAGTGCGGATCGCGGATCCTTTCCGTTTGCCCCCCCCCCCCCCCCCCCCCTTCAAGTACGTTATGCTCTCCACAGTTACAGAGCACGTGTCCTTACATGAAAAATCATTATGTAAAAATATGGCAGGTGCGTCTGGGGTTTGGGGGCAAATGATATATTCACCCAATAAGCTGGGGCATAAAGGGAAAAGATCCGTGGTCGCCAAAACACAAAAAATAACTATGGGGGGAAGAGTGAGTCCAAATTGGTGGACTGACTTGAAATCTAGGGCAGTTTGTGCCTGGACTTGATTGCCCTGAAGGTCCTTCAAAACACAGTCGACTGAAGATCCAACGCCAGATTCAAATGTGACAGAGAGTGTTATTGAGGTGCTGTTTGCATCCACAACTGGACTGGTCATACTGGCCACGTATGTGCTCTGGGTGATAGTGAAAACTTCACTAAGAAGCCCAGCGGCAGTTTTGGTCTGGGCATAGATTGAGTATTCCGCTCCGGCTGTCAATGGGTTGCTGGACCCCCCAATTGTGTAATTGCCAGATCTGATTGTAGTCACACAAGGACAGCCGGAGTTAGCTGGCATTGTAATCCATACAAGCTCCTAAATTGGACAGGGTACAAATTTGCACAAGTTTCATTATTTTTCTGGCACAACTTGGCGATGAAAGCGACCAATGTGTACCGGAGAATTTGACCACCAGGATTCGTCAAAAGGGTCCGGATAAGACAAAACAGGGCGAAGTTAACAATTCAGCCGTTAATGATCCGGTTCGACGTTCGAGGTTTCCCAGAGAAGTAATGGAATGTTACCTAAGGAGAGATCGGATGTTTAACTTGCAAGATTTTGCATGATTTTTGCAATAAATTGTTACCTTGCAAGACCGTTTAAAACGATGGCTATAACGCAAGATTTTACAATACAAACATATATTTTGCAAGATTGTTGCGCACGAACTGCTCTTATTAGTTCTTATTGAAGCTTTATCTTTCATTTTTGTCAGATAGTTTTACAGCAATAAAGCATTGAATATTTCAATATTTAGCTTGTAAGGAAGTACTCGAAAAAGTTCAACCATTGTAACCGTCAGTGCCCATATTTTGGAAATCAGCTAAAAATCTATAATGAATTTACACCATAATACATTTCATTTTTGTCCCGGCCCTACTTGTGGGGGGGGGGGGGAGGAACTATATACTCAAATGTGTTTTTTTTGTTCAGTCAATCGATATATTCATCGTACAGATTTGAGACTGACATCAATAGAAAACCCGTCCAAAGTAAAATATGGAAACCCAAGGTTTTTTCGGTTTTCTTTTTTTTACTGCGAGTTGTCGAGGTTTATAATTTTGGTGAACACTAGACTGAATTCTGTTGTTTTTAATCAAATTTTCCTTATTTTTTGACAAAATTTTCTTCAATCTTGCTTTAAAAAATCAAAATGTCAACAATTATGTTATTGTCTTGACTGATTAGGTTAGAGGGTCTTGCCGATTGGTTTTATCTGAGTCTTTTATCAACATTTTTGAGAAACTTCTAAAAAGGCTCCAGATACATTTATTTGTCCCAATATTTCGACATGTTGGAAGTAAGGACCTAACAACTGCCATTACAACCTTTGAAAGCTCCCTTAGAGAAGCTAGATGTACCGCTTCCTCCTATAGGAGTCTTCTGCGATTAAAGTTTTTCTGTGTTTTTGAGATGTTAACTCAATAAGTAAACAAAATTACTGAAATATTCATTTGCTAACTGATCTAACTTTCAAAGTATAGAGAAGATAATTGTTTCTGTTAAACTTCGCCCTAATAATTAAAGAGCCTATTGGGTTTTAGGAGCTGTATGTTAACCCATACCTGCCTTCCGATGTTATCTAATGCCTCTGATTACTTTGAAAATATATTTTTTTAAAAAATGTCAGCGAAAATTTAAAAAACGCATATTACCGAGCCTTCTTGCTGTTTTCTAATATAATTCTAGAGTTTGATAATAACATTTATAACTCTTTTGCAACCGGAGGAAGTGTATTGGAGAGTTTTTTTTCAATTACCTTTATTGGAGTGAATTTTATAGCAGGAAAAGAAACGCCTGAATATTTTGGAGCGTTGTGTGCTGAAAAAATTTAGAAGTGTTAAGCAATAAAAATGATTTTTGTTCATAGAACTGTTTCGAGAGAGCGAAAAATTGAAATTTGAATGTAAAAAAGCGTCTTTAAGCGAGCGAACTTTTTCGTTCACGTGTGGCTTTTTTTGAAACAACTTTTATTTTGGTTTAGAGGTTTGATTATGATACTGTGTTAATTTTAGAGTTGAAAATCTTTTCTTCCGATTTTTCTATCTAGAACAAACTGGACATAGACTTTTTCCGTCTGAGACGGTCTGTACATATTGGTTTCTGTCTGCCATCAGAACTGGGACTATTACAATCTCCTTATATCAACATACCACTAAACATGGATATTAGACATCCAATGGAGTGTGTGAGCGTGTAGCAGACTCTGACTAGACTATCGTGAGTTTAAAATCATCTCTGATCAGAATAAAGATCGTTATTTAGCCTGCTGTGAGCAGACTATAGTGCACTTAAAAGGCACCCCTGATCAGTCTCGTGCGCACTCGAATTAGCCTAGGAGCAGACCATCCCACAACAAACTGACCTATGACCATTTATTTTCCCATCTAAAGTGCGTCTGATTGTTTTTCCAGAGCAGGTATTTGTGCACTCCAATGTAAAACTTTGTATTCGAAAAAGAGTCCACTTATGAACAGAGGCCACTTTGGAAGAAACCTCGACCTGATTAGAAAAAAGAAAAACACAAAAGGACAAGTCCTGAATTACAATACAAAGAACTGAAATAACCAATAACCTGAACAATGTGAAATCAAACTAAGACAGTTAACAAAGCCATGACACATCCTATATGTGCAAAACTGACTAAAAGAATCTGAAAACTAGAAAAACTTTTTTCCACGATTTATATGTTAAAGACTAGCTTAAAAAATTTTATGAAAATATCGCCTCTACACCTTCTTATAATGAGTACAAAATCCGACAGTTTTTCGGAAATTATTGATAGAAAAGAAAAAAGCTGCAAAAACCAAAGAAATTGGCAAAATTCAAATTATCTTTAAAGTTCAGAGGCGTCAAGGAGAGAGAACCTGATAACATGATAAAAATCAAATCCTTAAACATTACATAAGAATCCAATAAAATAAAGGATACAATTCTTAAATCTTACCTACGGATCCAATAAATAGGCCAAAATTAGGCCGCGCTAGAGAGCCAATGATAACTGTTAGTTTAGAGATTAAGCGATAAGACGACGAGCAAAAGAATAGATTGCGCGGCTGAAAAATCAGCTTTTTTTTTTTAAAAAAGCGCCAAATCTAGAAAAAAGACTGCTTTTAGCTCAGCAACTAGTTACATTCACTTACTAGCAACTGATAAACCCGTTTACTAATGAGATTGAGTGATCAGACAAAAACAACCAATGTCCGCAAAAAAAACTTAAAAACTCAATATTGCTTTCTGGGAACAAATTGGAAAAAAACTCAAAAACTCAAAAAAAAAATTTAAAAAACAAATATTGCCAAAGGCATGGTATCCACTAGCCATTATAGATGAATTATTTTGATTGGCAATAAATGACACCTGCAACTAATGATACTAAGTAATAAGACAACAGAAATGATAACAAAAAGTGAAAAAAATCAAATCTTCACTGATTTTTTTGACAACAGATATCGTAAAAGTAAAAAAAAAACATTAGTCGTTGATGAATGCAAGCATTTGCAGATAGGCGCAGTTAGAAAACATACCCCAGTCAAGACCAGAGGATTATCTTGTAAGGTTCTGCCAGAATCTTGCAAAAAACTGCCGATCTTGCAAGATCTGGCAGAAAAAAGGTTATCTTGCAAGATCTGCCAGAAAAATGGTTATCTTGTAAGATTCTTGCAAGTTCGTTCAGGTCGAGTTGTCCTCTAATTGGCTCTCATTCATGCAGCACATTTCATTTTGTCCAGAAATTTACTTAAGAATCAGTTGCGTGGTTTTAAGAAAAATAATAAATTTGAATAGATTTTAAATCTGGAAATATGAATTATCTGATGAAAACAAAGTAAAATCTGACTGTTAACACAAAAACTTGAGAACTGTTAACACAAAATAAATTACTATCAACAACTATTTTTCTTTAACTTTATAAAAGTTTACAGGTCTAGATTAAATTTTCTGATGAAAAAATTATGTGATATTATCCTTTGCATCTTAAACAGCTTCCCTTTATTTAATTCAACTCCTTACGCCTTCCTGCCAATCAGAAAATATGTGATCATTTACGACTTGCCGTTTTTTTGGAGCTTCGAAGAACTTTAGAAGAGCTTTCACGCATATCTCTTGCTGTCAGAATTAATCGCATTAATCAATTCATCTTGTAGGATCTTGGGCAAAGAAGTGGATGTATCAGAGGGTTCTGACAGAAAAAAAGTTATCTTGCAAGATTCTGGCGGAAAAAATGGTTATCTTGCAAGTTTATGGCAGGAAATGGATATCTTGCAAGTTTCTGGCAGAATGAATGGTTATCTTGCAAGATTCTGCCAGAATCTTGCAAGGTAACCATTCGAAATCGACAAGGGGTATATATTATGCTAAGAGCACTCATGGGAGGAACGCTGAAAAATTGCCCCACTTGATTGAAAATTGGTTTTCAATAAACAAAAAATTATTCAAATACCACAATCTTTCTTCACTTCAAAGATAAATTGAAGAAAAATCACACTTCAAGCCTTCTCGCTTTTTGCTCCCTTTACTTCTCCATGTGATTAAATTCAACAATCTATTTTGACTTCTAATTGACCTAGAAAAGCCGAACAAAGTTTAAAAGATCTTAAAACGAAAGGCAGTGCACCAATACAGTATAAGTATTTTGGATTCTTGAAATATTCTAAAAACCTGTTCAAGCAAAAACCTGTCCGATAACCAGTACATTGTTTTGATGGAGCAAATTTTGATTTTGCTTCCTTCACTTCTTAATATACGTTCTGACAATATGACTCAGCTCCAAACATTTACCGATTTGTTTTTACGAACTTCGCAACATTTTAAAGAATTCTACAACAATCGGACCTGGCTAATTTTCAACAACTGTTGGTTCGCTATCATTAGATAGGAAGTTTTGATCAAGTATTAATTTTGTTTCCATCAAACACACAGAGATCGTTTTATATCAGGCTTCGTTTCCTCAGAGATCAGAACTCAAAAAGACTTGGACTGAACAAATTGCGTGTCTGATAAATTTTAACTTAACCCCCCCCCCTCAAACACACACACACACACACACACACACACACACACACACACACACACACACACCCACTTTCACGTGAACTTTTTGCCTAATAATAATAATAATAATAATAATAATAATAATAATAATAATAATAATAATAACAATAATAATAATAATAATAATAATTAAAATAATAATAATAATAATAATAATAATAATAATAATAATAATAACAATAATAATAATAATAATAATAATAATAATAAATAATAATAATAATAATAATAATAATAATAATAATAATAATAATAATAATAATAATAATAATAATAATAATAATAATAATTAAAATAATAATAATAATAATAATAATAATAATAATAATAATAATAATAATAATAATAATAATTAAAATAATAATAATAATAATAATAATAATAATAATAATAATAATAATAATAATAATAATAATAATAATAATAATAATAATAATAATAATAATAATAATAATAATAATAATAATAATAATAATGATAATAATAATAATAAATTGTTCATTATCTATTATCAAGCATGCTGTTGCAACACAAAAGAAGTTTATTTATTGTGCAGAAAAAATGTGTACAATGAAGTTCAACAGAAAAAGAGCACACCATTAGATCATCAGTTGATCCGTTTCAGCTGCCTCACAATGTAGGAATATCAGAGAACTGTTGATTACGAACCAAAAAGAAAACTACTATAGTAATTGAACTATAAATCATGATTGTTTAAAACAAAAAATTATTTTTCTACAAAGTAAGGTGCTATATAACAACATTTAATTTGTAAGTGGGGGACGTAAAAAAAAATTGGGGGGGGGGGGGGTGCAGATTAGATCCGAAAAGATAAAAAAAAGCTAATTTACAAACCGAAAAGTGCCGGTTATTGAGTAGTCGATCCCAATACTGTGTACTGTCACTTTTCTGTGGGTTGTGCGTTCTTTGATTGGAGACGGATATGAGTGGAACAACATGCCACTTATTGTCCGGGTGAGCGGGTTCGAACCCCTCCCTCTCAGTGTTAGTGAGAGGTCATATGACTCACCTGGTGTAGTCGGTAGAAATAGTTTATTGCTGAGTCTGAAACAGCATAGCATCAAATCAAATTCAAAATGCCATGATTGATAATCAACTTAGTTCGAAACCGAAGTTTACCCCGTGGGTAAATCCTATAGCGAACCACTAGTGCGATCTAATAATGTATGGTATGTGGGGATAGATATGTTGGGGGGCTTCATATGTATCTATTCAATGTTTGGTACACTTGTGGGTGTCCTAATCCTATACCCAATGTAGCATTCATTGGTACACTAATGGGGAGGATGGATTTGGATGTTATGAATAGATCCTGGTGTTAGGCGCGGTCCCTTGAATTGCT
>NW_027452710.1:0-2000 GCF_964194025.1 Convolutriloba macropyga | reverse complement strand
GAGGGATAAAATAATGTAAGAGTTGGGCTGTCAAGGGGGGTAAAACGATGTAAGAGTGAGGGGGTAATTTGTTGTGATGGGGCAATTCTAACAATTATTATTTATATATAAAGGCCGTCAAGAGTTGGACAAGCATCGATGGTCTGGAGGATAAGGCGACCCAGCTGAGGGTACAGAGGTTGTGGGTTCAAGACTGGCAGTCTTCAGGTATGGGGGCTAAACCTATGTAAGATTGAGGGGGTAAAATGATGTAAGAGTTGGGCTGCCAGGGGGGGGGGGGTAAATGATGTAAGAGTTGGGCTGCCAAGGGGGTTAAAATGACGTAAGAGTGGGGCTCCAATGGGAGGATTTTTTAGAAAAATGCAGCTCAAAACTCTTACGTCTTTATGGGCTGCATTGGGTTTCCAAGGGGGGTAAAATGGTGTAAGAGTGAGGGGGTAAAAGACAAATTACCCCCCAACTCTTACATCGTTTAACCCCCCTTGGCAGACCAAAAAAAGATGTAAGAGTGGGGGTTAATTTGTCTTTTACCCCCTCACTCTTACACCATTTTACCCCACTTGGAAGCCCAATGCAGCCCAAAAGACGTAAGAGTTTTGAGCTGCATTTTCCTAAAAAATCCTGCCATTGCAGCCCCACTCTTACGTCATTTTGGGCGGAAAATTCAACCCGGGGGGGGGGGGGGTAATTTTCATTCGTTCATTACTTTCAATTGCTCTTGCTTTCACAGTTTTGACATATGTGTAATAAATACTCGGATATATTGTTTTGTTACTTCCTCTAGTTCTTAGATCCAACTAAAATTTGGCTGATACGCTTTCTCGTACCTTCCATACATTTTTTCACAATGGGTTTAATTAACTGAAGATAAGTAATTTACTTATTTCCACTGAAATATTTTTTTTGTCCAATAAGCCCCTTTGTTATCAGGCGCAGTATAGAGTTGTCAATAAAATAGTTTAGGAAATTGTGCAATTTTTTGCTCGCTTAAATAATGATGTGAAATAAATCAGAAAGTAAAAGAAGCAGTTCTTGAGTTGCTTTGTCTTCAGAAAAATCGGAAGTGAAACATGGATCCGAAGCAGCGAACAATGGGTTTCTATTGAGAGCTTATTTTTCAGTTCATATAAGTGGTTTATTGTTATTTCAACTTGGCTGGATTTCTACGAGAGTACCTTTTAATGAGAACTTATGACACAATAAGTCATTAAGAAGAAAGCATCCTATACCAATCTTGTAGAACAATTTCCCAAATGTTAGAATAATGGCCAACTTATATATAAACAAGATTGACCAATTATTGTGATCACAATACGAACAAGAATATGGTCATGTCCTTTGGATCTTACAAGTTGATTCAAAACTTGCAAGATTCTTGAAAGGATCTTGCAAGATATCAATCAAGGCAAAAGATAAATCAGGTTATTATTGTTAAAGAATACACCTTTGAAGCAAATTACTGTTGCTTAACAAGTTATAAAACCGATACCCATAGAAAATTTTTTAGTCCGGTTTCAGAAACTTGCAAGAATCTTAAGGGTACTTTTTGACCCCTAATCTTTTCGCCCGCTGTACTTCAAACCCCTAAAAAATTTGACACCGCAATAATTTAACACCCACATTGTTTTACTCCCATTTTACGACTTTTACGTCTAAATCAATTCTTATGAGTCGTTTTTAGAGAGATTAAAATTGAGGTGAAATGACACAGAAGGGTAATTGAAATAATTATAGACCACAATCATTTAACGCCAATTTGAATCGAAAAAACAATTGGCTCATAATTGACAGGATAATAACGATAAGGACACAAATACTAAGAACGAAATTATAACCATTAGTGAATTAGTTTCTTCGTCTAGTCCCTAATTGTGCCTTCAAACGAAATTGAGATGCGAACCGAGCTATGAACTAATTTTTGTTGCATTTTGAATTGATTATGATTCGTAGCGAATTTAAATTTCCCAACTCTTCTGAAACCAAAGAATTAATAAAAGTAA
>NW_027452709.1:17500-20433 GCF_964194025.1 Convolutriloba macropyga | reverse complement strand
CTCATACCTGTCTAACCTAAAAATCCGCTCCCTAAATTGGTTTTTTCTATATATATATATATATATATATATATATATATACATATATATATATATATATATATATATATATATATGTATGTATGTATACGTTGCATTGTTTGTATTTCATTTTTTGATAATTCTTAAGTAGGTACGTTTAATCGAAAGTTTTTTGTGCACAACTTTTTGCATATTTTCTTCTATTCTAGCGGCTATTTTTTCTTTTCAGCGGAAGCTATAATAGCAGCTAAACAATGTTGTCATAGCTATTTCTAAATTTCTACTGCGCTTTAGGTTGTATATGCTTTAATTAGGAAAAGGAGTGGACAAAAAAATTTAACTACAAAAGCGTTGAAAATGGAGAACACCCGATAGAGAGAGAGGAAGAGAGAGGAATGGGGAATGGAGAGAGAGAGTAACCTATAATCCTCTTAACCTATAGAAAAATTAATATGGTGTTAACCTATAATACCATTAAGAGTGATATCAAGGTTTTTCATTTGATTGATCAATAATGATTTTGGACTTCTTCGCTACGTACAAATAAATCAATTTCCTTTTTCGTTATCTGGGTTTTCGCACATCTCTATCGTTTTTTCCAATTTTGGTTTTATTCTATTTTAACTCTTCTCAACAGAACCTGATTTTGAGTAGACGGCTTGGAAGGATCAAGAGACGCAGATAAATAAGTTTTCAATTATCCTAGCAAATATAAAAGTGGACAGTTTTCAAAAAATTGTTCAAATAAAATGCTTCGGTTACAGCAAACTAGGTTACCTTAACATTTTAGGCTTGACTTTTGTTTTGAACGTTGACATTGACTTCTGTTTTTGAAGATCGAAGTTTAACAGTTGCTTAGTTAGAAATATATAGTTATTAGGAACTGCTTGTTAATATACGAGTTGAAAAGGTCTTTTTGACTGTTTTTAATCCAATATAAGTCCCCTCATACCTGTCTAACCTAAATATCCGCTCCCTAAATTGGTTTTTTCTATATATATATATATATATATATATATATATATGTATATATACATTGCATTGTTTGTTTTTCATTTTGATAATTCTTAAGTAGGTACGGTTAATCGAAAGTTTTTTGTGCACAACTTTTGCATATTTTCTTCTATTCTAGCGGCTATTTTTTCTTTTCAGCGGAAGCTATAATAGCAGCTAAACAATGTTGTCATAAGCTATTTCTAAATTTCTACTGCGCTTTAGGTTGTATATGCTTTAATTAGGAAAAGGAGTGGGCAAAAAAATTTATCTACAAAAGCGTTGAAAATGGAGAACACCCGATAGAGAGAGAGGAAGAGAGGAATGGCGAATGGAGAGAGAGAGAGTAACCTATAAACCTCTTAACCTATAGAAAAAATTAATATGGTGTTAGCCTATAATACCATTAAGATTGATATCAAGGTTTTTCATTTGATTGATCAATAATGATTTTGGACTTTCTTCGCTACTTACAAATAAATCAATTTCCTTTTTCGTTATCTGGGTTTTCGCACATCTCTATCGTTTTTTCTAATTTTGGTTTTATTCTATTTTAACTCTTCTCAACAGAACCTGATTTTGAGTAGACGGCTTGGAAGGATCAAGAGACGCAGATAAATAAGTTTTCAATTATCTTAGCAAATATAAAATTGGACAGTTTTCAAAAATTGTTCAAATAAAATACTTTGGTTACAGCAAACTAGGTTACCTTAACATTTTAGGCTTGACTTTTGTTTTTGAACGTTGACATTGACTTCTGTTTTTGAAGATCGAAGTTTAACAGTAGCTTAGTTAGAAATATATAGTTATTAGGAACTGCTTGTAATATACGAGTTGAAAAGGTCTTTTTGACTGTTTTAAATCCAATATAAGTCCCTCATACCTGTCTAACCTAAATATCCGCTCCCTAAATTGGTTTTTCTATATATATTATATATATATATATATAAATATATATATATATATATATATATATATATATATGTATATATACGTTGCATTGTTTGAATTTCATTTTTTGATAATTCTTAAGTAGTTACGGTAAATCGAAAATTTTTTGTGCACAACTTTTTGCATATTTTCTTCTATTCTAGCGGCTATTTTTTCTTTTCAGCGGAAGCTATAATAGCAGCTAAACAATGTTGTCATAAGCTATTTCTAAATTTCTACTGCGCTTTAGGTTGTATATGCTTTAATTAGGAAAAGGAGTGGGCAAAAAAAATTTATCTACAAAAGCGTTGAAAATGGAGAACACCCGATAGAGAGAGAGGAAGAGAGAGGAATGGGGAATGGAGAGAGAGAGAGAGAGAGAGAGAGAGAGAGAGAGAGAGAGTAACCTATAAACCTCTTAACCTATAGAAAAATTAATATGGTGTTAACCTATAATACCATTAAGATTGATATCAAGGTTTTTCATTTGAGTGATCAATAATGATTTTGGACTTTCTTCGCTACTTACAAATAAATCAATTTCTTTTTTCGTTATCTGAGTTTTCGCACATCTCTATCGTTTTTTCCAATTTTGGTTTTTTTCTATTTTAACTGTTCTCAACAGAACCTGATTTTGAGTAAACGGCTTGGAAGGATCAAGAGACGCAGATAAATAAGTTTTCAATTATCCTAGCAAATATAAAAGTGGACAGTTTTCAAAAAATTGTTCAAATAAAATACTTCGGTTACAGCAAACAAGGTTACCTTAACGTTTTAGGCTGGACTTTTGTTTTTGAACGTTGACATTGACTTCTGTTTTTGAAGATTGAAGTTTAACAGTAGCTTAGCTTGTAATATACAGCTATTAGGAACAGCTGCTAAAACTTGAGGTGAAAACTTTATTTCGACAATGTTTGATCCCATATAAGTCCCTCTTACCTGTCTAAAATAAATCCCGCCCCTAAACCGGCTGTTTATATATTTATATA
>NW_027452709.1:0-15000 GCF_964194025.1 Convolutriloba macropyga | reverse complement strand
ATGCTCGATTTGTTACGCTATGTAGCACTGTTTTTTATGACTTTTCATCTGTTTTTGGGCAAGTCGAGAACTTTGTGTAGCATGGACAGATTCAATCAATCCATCTGGTTCGACTCTTTCTCAGCAGTGTAAATTAAAAATCTGAACAGTGTTCTTTATCAATTAAATTAAATGTGATAGTGAGTATATAGTTAGGCGACCATGATCTTTCTAATCAGAGTTCGGAAAAATTGGCTACGTGTTCTAATAGTTTTTGATACTTAAATACAATAAATTTAATTAAAACACTTAATGAAAACTAAATTGAATTAATAACTAATGCAGGCAATAAACGCGTAGAAACTATCTGACGCAAGTTATCATTTTTAGACTAAAATTAACATATCTTTCTCAGGTTTTGAAGTGTTTTTTCTTAAACTTCACGGCTGACTAGAACTTGACAAAACTATTAAATAAATATGACGAGTAAATCACTCTTTCCAAATAAGAAAAGAATTTATTCCATACCTATCAAACCCATTTTCTTAAGCTCTAAACTTCTACTTATTTGTAATCTCTCAGTTATGACTTTTCTACTTTTCAAAACTCAAAGTCCAAATTTCCTCTTTCCTGTTTCGATAGTTTTTTCATCACGAAACCAAAACTCAGATCTTGATTACGAGAATTTTCAAACGTTTGGGATGGATTTGAATTACAAAATGAACTATTGTAATTTTAGTCTGGACATTTCAAAATGGGCGCCTGGAAAAACTGCGAATGTTTGCTTAGTCCCTTCTGATAGACGTATTATCCTGCATATCAAAAAGTTTGGAAACTTTGAAAGTGGACTTCAAGACTATTTGTTCAACCAGATTTTTCCTAATTACCCGAAAGCAGTTTTTGTTGACATTGGGGCTAATGTTGGGGTGTACACGGTTTCTGCCGCTCTATTGGGTAGAACCGTGTTCGCTTTCGAACCCATGCAAGACACGTTTAAAGCCCTATCGCATACAATTTCAATAAATGGTGTTAATAATTCAGTTTACGCTTTCAATTATGCGCTCGAAAACGAGATTAAATGTTATAGGCCTGAATTCTTATCCGGAAACCCGGGAGCTACCAAAATTATTGATGGTGAATGTTCAGGAACGAGTGATAATTCCACGATAAAAGTGGGAAAACTTGACCAATTATTGCCACTGTTCACACGACTACAAATCAAGCAAGCAATTGTTAAAATGGATGTTGAGGGATCTGAAGCAAATGTCATTAGCGGTGGTCAGAACTTACTAGAACAAATTGAGATTCCCTACATTCAGATGGAAATGATGCATACTAGAAAGTTTCTGAGCAACTTTGACGATCCTGAAAAAACTAAATTAGTGCAGAATATGTTGAAGATTATGGATAAACGTTTCAAAGCTACATTAGTTAGTAATGGACGGCTTTTGGATATACAGGATGCCTATAAATGGCCGTTCAACGTAGCATGGAGAAACAAAGAGTCAATGAATAAACCTTGAGAAAGTTTAATTTTAACGACGAGCTGTTATTTATAAACTAAGTATAATATCCACAAAAATATGATATTAATCAATGGAAACTTATAAAAGATGATTTTATAGCAACACTGAATTTCACTTACAAATTTTATAAACACCACAGCATAGTTTGAAAAAAATTCCAAACATCGTCAGATAAGCAACAATAATCTTGAGCTGGATGTTTTCTGTCCATTCTTTTTTGACCAACAATAGGTTGCCTACATTTAAACTTAGAATAGGTTTTTTAACGTTGATGTACATTATGTTCATGAATCATAGGATGAAATTTAAAGTCTTATTTTAACATACTCAGATGACCCCAGGGTGTTAAATTGATGTCCGTAGATTATAAAAACAACCTGTGTTGATTTAAATTGAGATAATCACTAATTTGTTCGACTGGTTTAAATTACTCGTGCAATTTATTCCGAAAAGTATTTGCTTAGTTGATGTTGAAGATTCCCAACTTCTTTTTAAACCCTTTATGTAGCCAGACCCCAAAAGCAAAACAATAGAATTACTTTAATAAAACGGTAAAAGCATAGCGGTCTCCTTAACAACCTATATCATAAAAGGGGCCTTTCCCATTATAGCCCCCCCCCCCCCCAACATAGTGGCCATCTAACGTACACCCCCATCATGATAATTATACCAAGTAGAACGTAATTATACCTTATAGCGAGCTTAAGTAGATCAAGCGACGCAGTTTAGATATTTATGTCTTATTTGAGTTGAGCATTCTCAAAAATAGATTACTGTTTCGAAAGCGCCAGAGAGGCGAGTTGAGTGATATATGTTGAACAAAACAATCAGTATTTTTTGGTTTCCTAGCAAAATGGTATTTGCTTATCAGGCCAAACTCCAATTGTGTGATCGGACTGCATTACTTTTAGAAATCCACTGGAGACCGGACGCAAATTTTCAAGCGAACTTCAGATTTTGAAGAGAATTAGACTTTCATATAGAAGTGAAAAGATAAGGGGCGTCCCAAAACTTGATACCCCATAACTGTTTAAGTTATATTCATCGGTCACATATGAAGGATACGTTACATTTTTTTTGAATCTAAGCCATCAGCACACAAAAGAGGCTCATATGAATGTTTTTGTTATTTTAAGGTAAAACTAAAATGTTTAAATAATAGAAATGGGCGGAAGTAGTTTCAAAACAAAAAAAGCATGCTTTCTACTTCATTGTATTACAAGGAAAAGTGGTTTGAATGGTTTTTAAGTTGTTTCCCGCGGAAATAATTCGAGTATTTTCAAGTGACATTTGATTTCTTCCGATTTGTAAAAATCTTATTAGTGAAGTTGGATCGACCGGAAAAATGGGATAGTGCAACAGCGGTATGAGGAATTTGGTTACGATTTGAGATTTGACTCCACAACAACCCCCATGGAACTACAGCACGCCAGTGTTGCGGGACGTAAAATCAGAGTTGCTCGTAGAGTGTTGCCAATAGCCTTATCAATTTTGGAGCGTTAGTGTATTTTTCGAGGTCTTTCGAATAATGCTATTTTCAACTTCCGAGTGCAACCAAAAGTCAGTGCTTCGGGATGGCCCGAGTGACGAAAACCAGAAATTATGCTTTTTAAGCGGCCAAATGCAATAGATATGTTGAAATTATAATAATCTAGGACATTTGATGACAAAACATATATATCCCGATCGCTTTTCCCCGAAATCTCATTTTTCGAGTTTTGACGAGCACGACAATTCAAAAGAATTCAAAATGCGAACTACTTACAAGGGTTGATCTGTTAGCTGTGAAAAATTGAGGCATATTGATGGCACCCTGTAATTGCTAGAAAATTTTACCAGAATACGTGTTGTTGACTATATTCGGAAACTTGGGGTCATCCAAAAGGTCAACGGAAAGTGTGCGCAGTCATTGCTCGTGTAGATCAAGGAGTAAAGTTCTGCTAGTTTTTGGGTTGGTTTACCCGTGGACAAAATTTTATTGACGCTGTTTATTTTTGTGAAGATGGCCCCTCATTTTTGATGATTGACCTTGGATGCCAAATTTCGAGCTTTTAGGAAAATTCTTTTTCTGTATTTCTGACTACAGTGAATTGCATGAAACCGTAGCAAAATTTTCAAAGACTCTTCCCCTAAATCTGGGGTAAGCTTAATAATTATTTAACACATGGATTTTGACAGCTTGATTACATCTAGTTTATTTTGATAACGGAAATGAAGTCATAAATATTTCTCGGAAGGAGCTTTTATATTTTACTAAGCAAACAGTTATTGAGATGTCAAGTACAAAGTGCTATAAAACGAAATGGGTTTGTTCACATAAGATTCGAAAGGTCGTTTACTTAAAATAAAATGGAAGTTGAACAATCGTTGGCGGCACTAGAATGACAGAGCTTAATTTCCCACTGATTTTTTTACATTACAGACTATGCCCTTCCATGGAATGTGACAGGTTTCAGGTGCAGGATGTCATGTTTACTTAAATGGTAGGGTTTGTTTGCTTGAGATAAGAGAGTGCTGGTTGAGTATAAATTGAAGCAAAAAATGATTGGTGATTAATTTTTAGAGAAGTTTCAGAGTTTTTAGGAGATAGAGCTGCTGGTTTAGTGGGTCTAAAAATTAGAAGATTTTTTAAAAGCAGAGAGCAGAGCCAGAGAGTTTGAGAAGGAGACATTTTGGAGAGAGCTTTCTGTTTAAGATCGCTGAGTCAAACAGCGAAAATCAACAAGAGGAGTTTGAGTAGTTAAATCTTAAAAGTAAACCTGAAAATCTCTCTTTACTGAGACTAAATGTAGGAAGTTTGTAATTGAAAGACCAGTTGGGACCCTACGAGCAGTTTTGGTTTAGTTCTTTCGGTATGTGAAAAACGGATTTTGTATACTTATTATTTTAATTACCATTGTAAATTTTCTTCTGATTATTCATTCCATTATCTGCAATTAATTTCTCACCTCTGATATACAACTAACCACAATGGATATTGCGGGCCTCATTGAGAATTAACTTATGTTGAGACAATCCAAGTTGCAACAGCGTACAAGAGTGGAAGAGGGGGAAATAGCAATATAACAAAATAGCGCTTGCTTCACCAGTTAAAAACCTTTGGTTTATTTTATCAGTTCAATCTTCTGGGCGACAAAGTCACTGCACTGCGCAGCCTAGTGGAAATTCAAAAGTCGACAAATATCAATAATGCATAAAGCAAAATTATGTTGAGCTTTTTGGTTATCAAAAAACTCAAATTACCAATGTGGATCTATTGGAAGATTTTTCCTCCAAAACTCCAAATCTCCGCTATCCAAATTCTGTTTTAAATATTCTCTACTTAGGTCTTAGCAATAAAAAATCCACGGTTTTAAAGTGATACGAAAGCACATGTGTAGTTGATACGAGTTATTGTGGGACTAGGAGATTATTTGATGTGATATGTGGCTTACTTTGGTGGCTCGAGGTGCGGGTTGGCGTTTGGTTCGTCTCGGGCCTTCCCAGCCGGCATGTCCTCTGCCTCGAAAATGGGCAGCACTTCCAATTCCATCTCAATTTTGCCCTATGACACAAACATTTCTAATGCAAGCACAAATAAACTGATTATAGGTATCCTAATCAAATCTTCACAGTTTTTCTCCTCGTGATTAAGTTTTGTTGTGTATACATTAATACACAAGGCAACACAGGCAACAGAACTATGGTACATGTTTTTAAACTGAAAGTGAATGATGAAGCTCAAGAGGTGGAGACAGCCTGTAAATTTTCTCAAATGCCAATATAAGGTTTTAAACTGATTGCTCATATGGTCATACTCTGCCGTAGTTGGACGGTGAACATTTTCAAAAATTAGATAGGATGCTTGATGCAATACAATCTGGAGATATATATACCGACAGGCAAGATCATTAGAAGAAGAGCGAGATTGAAATATAATCTATAATCCTAACCCGCTGTTAGCGCTCCCTCTCGCCAACTCAACAAAAATTTGGACTGCATTTGTTTCAAAAGTTTCCATAATTTAATTAGGCAAACATTTGGTTATTTTATAACTTTCTAATTTACATAAATTTACCTTATGTACTACTTTGCTCTTACTTTCCGATTATGCCAAATATATTCTCTACACTACTTCGTTATTTTCATACTTTGTTTTCCACAAAAATTTATTTGGTAGCTTTTCTAGAGATTGTTAGTAGGAACTGTTGTTCAATATGTAGCAAGTAGCTATTATGTTATTGTTTTGGATGTGTTTGACATCGCTAGTTCCCTAAACAGGAAGCTTCTTAGATTCTTTTCCTCATTGATTCGACCATATGCATATGCCGTGTTGACCCTCAAAAGCTGTTCTGAATTTTTTTCCTATTTTTCGTATTCCTTAAGACTTCATCATTCTAGCTAAGTTTAAATGGAGCAAGTAGAGCTTTAATGTTAAGTTATGTCAAGCCTTTTTTTTACATGTTTTCTATTTGGTTGTTCTTTAAGCTTAAAAATAAAAATATATGAAAAATTCCAAAGCTTACAGCAAGAACTCCAGCCTCCGTGTCCTCTGTCATGCACGGCCACCACCCCCTCGTCCTCTTAGCACTCAACAGACTCATGGTCTGCTGCTTGCGCACCTTGAACTCTCCCGTCTTGGGGTTGAACTCCCTGTATGGCTTACACGTCCTGTCTGTCTTCGCAGGAGCTGGCATGTTCTCCAACGGGAGTGTGATTTGACCTTGAACCAAGAGAAACTTCACTTCCTAAGCTGTTGCTTTTCCCCATGGACAGTTTTTTGATTTTATCGCCAAACGTTGAAAAAACTAATACATTTCTTCGCACTGATAATGGTTCAATTTCGGTTTTGAAAACTTAATGCTGGTTATGGCGCTAAAATTGATTTGTATGATCTAATCAGAGGTGGGGACTATCATCACAAATTATACATACGTTCGTAGGGTGTATTCGTGCAGAAATTTTATGAACATACCAATATAGTCGTCGGATGAGAAGAGGTCATTGTCCCATATCTGGATGCAGAACCTGGCTGGCAGATGTGTCTCTGTCTTGTCCAGGGACCAAAAGTGCTCCTACAACAAATTACAAGGTCAAATAACTGAGCCACAAATTAGGTTCCTTATTAACATTTCTGTCGAACATAAGTGTGCTGCACACTCCTTCCAGCTTATTAGGTGCATATTAATTGGGAACAGTTTCTTATTCCCCTGTGAACAAAATTTTTGTTTTCTCGAACCTGCAAATAATGCGTATTTTTGTACGGATTAGTTTGTATACCCTGATAGCAGGCGGGTCCACCACAACCTGGCCAATCCTGGCTGCAATGATTGTACCAGGTGAAAATTTCAGCGGCAAACAAAAGCGACCATAGTCACCAAAAGTGCAGTGGTGCTCATAAATCGAGAACTGTGTCAATTATGGGGATAAGAAGGACCCCCTGAAAACAGGTCAAGTCGCCTAATGCCTTCTGCAATTACACGGAAAAATAACTGTTTTCAAAGAGGAGTGAAGTACCTTTTCGTTGATGACGATGACTTTCTCCTGAGGGAGGTAGTCGAACTGGAACACGAATCTCCAGTTGAAGTTACCCTCCCCGTCCAGAGACCGATAGTGGATATCGGTGGACTGTTTGTTGTCCTCCATCCCATCTAGCCATCTATAACACCACAATTCTTGACTTTATTGAAGTGTCCGTTACCCACGAATCGTTACCCGAATCGAAAAATTTCTTGACAACCTTGATAACAAACATGCATACCAAAACGTGATAAATCTTGATTATATCTTGGTTAGATCTTTGGCTAAAAGTTGCAAAGTGGACTAAATCCTTGAACGAAATTCAAGATACAAAATTTTGATAAGATTGAGAAGAAAGATAATCAAAACATTGCGTTTTCATAATATTCAAAGATCTCGAAATGTGTTATGAAGAAAAATTTTGTGTGCCGTTTTTCTAGTTCTGTCAAAAGATTCATGGTCTTACAAGTCTTGTCAACGTGTTTCCATAGTAACGTAAAAAATGTGATATCTTGTTAGATATGCCAGATTTTGATTTTGAAAATTAGGAAAGATTGAGCAATAGTTTGTAAGGTAATTCCACTTTCACTTGATGGAATATCATGTGATCATTTTTAAGAGTATTTAGTAAAATAGACGTTCAGTATTGAAATTTGCATATTCAAAATGGCCATATGTTTTCGTTAGAATTATAAACAAAGCTTTACCTTTAAAATGTTAACAAACCGACACCGACATTAATCTCCACTAAAATACTAGATATGTAGGATCTTTTTCGTTTGTGCCCCCCCCCCATTATTATTACATAATGATTTAGTTTGTAATGGCACGTGCTCTGTAACGTACTTGGGGGGGGGGCACAAACGGAAAAGATCCGATATTTAATTTGCCCTAGAATTGGAGTAATTTTATGGAGCTCCAAAAACGAGATCATGCTGCATTAATGCCAATTTTAAAACTACTTTCACAAAGACAAAAAGACATTTTTGTTCATTTTTCTTGTCCAAATTACCCAAATTACTGACCCTTTCAGGTATATGTCGACCATTTCTTCTCCAGTGATGGATGTGTCTTGCAGAATGACATCTTTGGTGTTCCAAATGACCACTCTCAACTCATACCCCTTGGGCACTCGGGGGGTGATGTCTGTGGGATCTCCCGGGGGAGCCCCGAACTCGGCTGGGAACATGTCCACCCACATCTGCAGCCGACCCTGGTAACAAAAACAATTTCTTTGTTGTGCCGAGTCACCTTAGGCAGCTATTGAAATAGTCGTCGACTAGTGAGCTATTTCACATAATGCCGATTCCCGAGGTTGCGGTTGGCCTTCTTTCGGGCCAAAATTGGTTTTGTGTTTCCCTGTTATTGTCCCGTTTCCACAAAATTAAATTGACTCACATTCTTAACTTTACTTCTAACCTGTTCTATGCCGGGCTGTATCTCATTGTAGAGTGGTCTGGTCTCGACGTGTTCTGGAGTGAGGTCCAGCAGTCGCAACACGTGCAGAGCCAGTCTCTCATTCGCTGGACCCCAATGTGCATTCACCATCTTGTCTTTCTCTACAACACATAAACAATCTTAGGTTATTCTTTTTGTTTTCTTTCCCTGTGGCATAAATATGGCCACCTATAACTCACATTTATACCTTTATAATGGAGTAATTGAAATGGATACAGTAATACTGCTCGTGAGATTATGCACTAGCCGGGCCAAAATGACACTCTGCAGACCATTGTTTACAAAACCTGGATTTCTTCTCTCTTAAGATCAAAGAAATTTTCATCCTAATGTTTATTCCATGTAGTACTTACTGCGAACTATCATTTTTTAGTATAGGTAGGATACACTTGATGAAAGAACTTTGAAGGCAAAAATATTTTGATTGTTTTCGTTTTTTTTGCTTGGGAGTTTTTTTACGGTTATATTGTCAGAAACTTGCAAAATAGACGATTATCGTACAAGTGTCGTGCAAGAAAGATGGTATGCTTGCGAAGCTTGCAAGAACCCTGCAATGCTCTGTTATGGATACGCATAGTCTTGCAAAAAAATTGTCAGAATGTTGCAAGATAGCCGCCGGCTTCTTTCTAGGGGGCTGAAAGTTAAATGCGCCTCTAATCGTGGCTTTACTAAAACTTGCACCATATGCAATCATAATGGAATACAACCGATTATGCAATCAGAAAAAATTGAGGACAGAAAATAATGATGATCTGTTCAACAATTGGCCCCCTTTTGTACCTAGTAGAGAATAGCCCCCTCTTTTTGTGCTATACTGCACCACAATATTACTTGGCTACAGTTTGGTTTGGGTTGCCGAATATCAGTTTAAGCGCAAATGCGGACCGCTATACCCGGTCATGCCTCTCATGTGCTCTGGATTTATTGCCGAAATTGCGGATCGCTTATCGCGCCCACCGACCCGCCCATCGGAAATTGTTTTTCCTATGTTTTCCAACTCCGCTAATTGCCCTAGCATGGCGTATTTTATTCTATTTAGTTTGACATAGTAAGGCAGACCCTCTTTGTGCTCTCTTTACGGCCTGAAGGTTTATAGAGATAGATCTAGTTACTTTTGCCCGCGAACTCTATCTGACTAACTAACTCAAACTGACTAACCATCTCAGCAAAACACTAAAGGACAACTTCAATTATAACGGTGACAGATATACAGAGCGCCAGAGTCTGTAGAATTTGGTGAATGCTACTTTTATCACAAAAATGTCGCAAAAAAATGGATACAACTTGAATTTCGAAAATCGGTTACCATCAAATTGTTCTTAAGACTGTTCGCTTGCAATTCAAGGTCATTTGACAAACCAGACTTTTATGGAACAAAAAGGATGACTTAGAAGTTGAATGGGTGCAATGTTGGTTTTCTGAGAGGGACCGAATTTATAAAAGCTAGTTATCATCCGGTATTTAGCTCATTGTGGTTAAACTTGGTAGAGTGTTAGGACATACATAGGGGTAACTTTATCTGTTGACTCTTTTGGGAATTTGTTTTAGAGATACCCTGGGGCGGACTTTATACTTCCAAATAAAGCTTAAACTCTTGATTTCATAGTTTGACCGATTGATTAATTGCTAGCCTCATAAGTCTGATGCTGCTATTGTTCTAGTTTGAATAGCTTGAATAGAAGTCAGTAATGTATTAAGAAGGCGTTCAGGTCATTCAATTGTTCTTTTGAAGTCATAACAAACTTTACGTAAGAAAGCACAACTACTGTGGTACATAATGCAATGTGAACAGATTCTTTTGTTTTGATCATTCTTGTACGTTGTTGCTTGATAAGTTACTAAGGAGTAGAACCACGGCTTTACCAAAACAGTACCATAAGAACTGTAGCTTAGGAGTTGACCTGTAGAGAAGTTGTGATAGCAAAAACATTGTTGAGACAGTTGAATTGACTCGGTAAACTCAGAACACCGGTTTCAGAGATTGAAAATCAGAACGCTTGAGAACACCAGAGAACAGCACTTAAATCAAGCGGCTGAATTAAGAGCTTGTAGAATTGAGAGAATAGTGGCTCTTTAGTTGTGAATTTGGCTAAAGTTGTGAACCATCTTTTATAATAAAACTCTGGTTGATCTTTGATTTAATTTTGTGATCTTTTACATTTTTTGTTTATTCATTTGATGTTATTTGATTACTCGAATCAATTCATTATTCCAGCTAGAGTTTCCTACAGCCGACAAAAGCAGCGTGGGGACGAAATAACCGTCCAATAGAAGTTCGAGCGCCATCAAAACACCCCTTTCAATTTGTTAGAGTTTTGGGCGCTAGTCGGTCCCCAGATAGTCGGCCTAAGCAAAGTACAAAATTCTACAGTGGCTCTCCTGGGTCGGCAATCTCAAAAGATTTCTTGGCAGTTGGAGTGGCTGGACGGCTGTGGTGGTTGCAGTTGAACAATAGTGGACTTTGCTAGTGTAATTGACTTTGCTAGTGTCGTGAGTGAAGGAGAATTGACTTGTGCGACGACGAGTGGAGAAGAAAGAGAAACCCGTGGAAAGAATCAAGTTGGAGCTTGACTGAGGAGAGAGAGTGCGAGTGTGCAGAGCAGTTTTCAGTTGAGTTGGAGTTCCACTGTTGGTATTGTTAACTTTTAGCTTTTCTTGAGACTAGAAGATTGAGAGAGTGAGTTTTGACTTAGTCAAGCGCGTAAGTTGCATGAAGCTGAGTTTGTGCAGAGAATTGAGTAGAGTATCGGTTTTCTTAAAGGAAGGTTGTTACAGGGCCTTGGCCGAGATCAAGAGATTTGTGAGGCAAGGTAGAGAGAGTTTGAGAGTTCGAGGTAGTCGAAAGAGAGAAAAGCTAGGTGAGAGCAAGTTATTCAAGACTGTCATTGTTAGTAATTGGCTTTCGTGAGGAGAAGAGGGCCAGTTCAGAGTATCGAGAGCTTGGACCAGGAAGTTGGTAAGGCCGACCCTATTTGTGCTCTCTTTAAGGCCTGAAGGTTTATAGAGATAGATCTAGTTACTTTTGCCCTGAAGTAGACTTTCTAACTCTAACTGACTAACCATCTCAGCAAAACCCTAAAGGACAACATCAATTATAACGGCGACAGATTACAGAGCGCCAGAGTCAATGATGTACGCATTGTGCATAAATCCAGAAGACTGACTATAAAAGAATTTTATGCTTTATTTAAAAGAGAATGAAGTCTTCTTAGTCTGCGATTGGTTGCAAATTCACGTAACAGAATTTCATCTGAATTCACGTAACAGAAATTCACGTAACAGAATTTCATCTGCTGCAACAGTAAACGCATATGTGGAAAATCATTAGTCATATCTGATTGGTTGATAAATTGCGGCCTTTAATTTTATTCAGTAGAACCTCTTTTGCAGAAGGGAACAATTGTTGAATAGATCCAAAATAGAAAAAAAACAAAAACTTAGCCTTAAAAATGAGAAAAGTTGAAAATAAAGGTTAGTGAGTGAACTGAGATTACGGAGACCTGAGACGCTGTGCTAAGATTAGTAAAAGGGAAATAGTACCAAAGAACAAAACAATTAGTGAAAATAAACACAAACTGGACAACGAGACTGGAAAGAAATTCTGTTGCATAAAAATGTTGCTTTTGTAAACTTATTTAAAATCAAGATAAGTTTCGAGTTTTTGGGAAACAAGCTTTTTTGTTTCTAAAATCTTCACAATATTTGCAAAAATTTGATTTCCACGATCATCGGTGAAAATGCTGCTGAGTGATACATCACAGTTTTGAAGTCATGAAAAAAGGCAAAAGTAAATTTAATTTAATTTATTTCGGCCTCAATTCTTTGGTAAGAAATTCTGATCTGTGTCAAAAACAGCCAACGAATTATAGGTTTTCAATTTAGAATCTCAACCAAGATACAGCTATTACGTCATAGATGCGACTCTGGTTTATGCGATCAATTTCAAACGTCAAGTGATTGCGTCAGCTCACTTTAATTGTGTTTGTAATGCAATGCCAGTTTAACCGCTTTTACCAAATGGTTTCCAAAATTTGTTTAAAGTAGTCATACTGAAGAATGATCTAATTGGTTTCTCAGTCATACCAATTTGCATGCAATCTATCTGAGAACTCAGAAGTCGAGCTCCCGTAGCTCAGTCGGTTAGAGCGCCGTACTTATAGACAGTATGAGCAATGCGGATGTCGGCGGTTCGAGCCCGCCCGGGAGCAAAGTTTTAAAATTTCCTCCTAAAAATGATAAAAGTTTTGTTCCTTTTAGAGGACCTAAGAAGTAAATTACCAAGCTTTCATTTATGACATTTCAGTTGTTATCTGCATGTCAAAAGTTTCAAGCAAACTTCTTCAGCAATACATTTTCACTTTGTTACATCGTGGGAAATTGTAATAATCGAAATGAAACTGCTCATAATTTTCTTATAGATTTCAAAATAATTATATAACAAAAAGGTGCGATACATTTTTCAGACGCAAGTGAAAATGAAAAAAAAATAAAGAAATTTTAAGGCTGGCAAAACAAATTTGAGGTTGGTCAAATGTTATAATACCGTTCCTTCATTTGCTTATTTCCCAATACTAAACTCAACAACAACTCCATAGGAAAATTCCGATTTATGATAGAATGTCAAACGTAGATTAATTGAGCGCATCAAACTACAGGTCATTACAAGTGCCCATCTTTCCCGAATTTTTCAGAAGCATAGTTCTGGTCGGTAACACGGGTAAAAACAATTCAATAAATTGAACTTAAAGATCAAATTTGAACTCAAAATATGCAAAAATTAGCTCGTATTTATAGTATTTATCTATACCGAATAAAATACAGCGAAAAATTTGATCAGCTTAAGATTTTCTACCTGATTCATACGCGATAAGCTTTTAGTTCTCAATCCTGGACTTGATTTTGGTTTTTCATTATATATAATGAGAATCATATATGGCCCAGTTACAATTGATATCATCTGTTGGAGGCCACTCTGAATGTTAGAATCAGATTTCAATAAGTGGGAGAATTTAACTGATGGCATCTGACTGATAGGTCAATAAGATAATGATATTGACAGGACAAAAGTAGATTTAGAGTTAAGTTTAGTTTTATGACCACTTTGTTATCAACACATCAATTGAGTCCGTCAGGTAAGTTCTTTTTTGATTTACGAAACTTTAAAAAAGAAAACCATTAAGTTTCTTGATGTTCATTCAAAGCCATCACATCCTCCCTCATTTTTTAAGGAAGTTTGTGGAAATTCTTTCTCGAAATCTATCTGCCGATAGTTGTTGACGAAGCTTCTCGATGTAATTGTCCCATATATGTGTTCTGAACTTGTGCTCATGGTTGATTTATGATCACCTCCATTGGTGGTTCAGTTTTCACATTATCCCCATCTAATCTCGCAATTTGATAGTCGCTCATAATAATAGTCCGAGTTGAGTCTTCAGGTTGTACAAAGGAAAAGGTCAATCAAGCCCTTCCTGATAATGAAAAGTAACGGAACTGTCTTTGTCTTTTCATTGGCGTTGACAAAAATAGTCTCGCACAAGCCAAAGTCAGTAATTGCTGGAAGTCTCCCTCTGCCTCCAGTAAAAGTTCAACTGGAGATCTGCCCCCTCGTCATTGAACTGTTGCGATGTGTCATCAGTGTCCTTTTCAGGATTGCTCCAAACGATAAAACAAAAATAATAAACTAGAGCCGCTATAATAGCCAACAGAGAAGATGAATGGGCTATTAAAGCATGCTTGTCACAGTACAAGTAACGAATAACCAAAGAAAACAGTGGACACAAATAAAACCAAAGTAAACTCTTAATCTAACCAGAAATTAATTTACAGGACAGAAATTAACTACCAACAGAATTTTACACGTAATTTAGATCATAATTTCATTGGTGTCCACTTAGCAACATTACAGAGGAAGAATTAAAAGTAAACTCAGTGACTGAGCTTGCAGAGTTCATGATTATAGTGAATCTAAGATATCAAAGATTTTGTTGTGATTGAGCGTATCTTTTTCCAGAACGTCGATTTGCAATAAAAAGAGCAAGATCTGGTTTCAGAACTTAAAATCAAAAACTATTTTTTCCTAGGTTTTCATGTTTTGTCAAATTACAGAAAACTATTTTTTACCAAAAGATGAAAAATATTAATTTTTGAAGGAAAATAGGAACATAATCGCAAGGAGATTGCAAATTTGGGTGTCAAATCACAAAACGGGAATGGATGGACTTTGAAGCTTCTTGACTAAACGTTTTTAAAAAGATTTTGGAAAACAACAAAAAGTTCTATTTGCATTTTTATTATTATTAAAATGGAAATTGCGTCATAATTTAATGACAATCAAAATTTTAATTCCGAGCCCATAAACACAATTTGCAGAATGTTAAACGTAGGATTTCTTGTAGACAAAATTGAAAAGCAAAGTTAGTTGATGTACCACTTAACAGACAGACAGTAGCTTGCTTTGGTATATATTATATATATATATATATATATATAAATATATATATATATATATATATATATATATGTGTGTGTAAAAATCTAT
>NW_027452708.1:27500-30966 GCF_964194025.1 Convolutriloba macropyga | reverse complement strand
TATTGAAATTGAAGGAGTGCTCATCATAGACATACAGTCAGGATCATGGACAGCAAAGAGCTGCAAAGTCCTCATCGTGAAGAACAAAACAAACAACATCATGGGCAGAGACCTACTATCAAAATTGGGAATAACACTCAACGCTTCAAAAAACACCGGTAAGCCCATTAACTTCATATCAAATCTCCAAACGGAGAAAAATATAATAAAATGGGTATTCCAAAAATACCCACATCTATGTACTCGCCTAGGTCGTTCAAAAAACCACATTGCGAAATCAATCTTTAAATCGAAATACACTCCTTCCCAACACAAAGGTAGACGAGTCCCGCTACACCTCCTCGAAAAAGTCGAAAACGAGCTTAAAAAATTAATCGACGACAAACAAATCATTAAACTAGAAAAATGCTCAGACGAACTATTCATAAGCCCAGTAGTGATAACAGTCAAAAAAGACAAATCAGTCAAAATAGCTCTAGACTCCAAAAAATTGAATGATGCCATACACAAAAACAAATATCAGATGCAAAGCATCGACCACCTAATGGATTCGGTAGCAGTGTACATTTCCGAACGAAAAAACAAACAAGGAAAATATTTCTTTTCGAAAATCGACTTAAAATACGTTTACAGCCAAATACCATTAGACGATAACATCAAGAAACACTGTAACTTTAATATTCTAGGAGGAAAAGCTACCGGCACATATAGATTTATTAACGGATTTTACGGGCTGACAGATATGCCAGCAACATTCCAGAAAACAATAGATAAAACACTACACGATATAAACTCTAAATTCGCGTACCTAGACGATATCCTAATAATAACAAAAGGAACACAAGCCGAACACGAAAAAGAATTAGACAAAATACTCTACAGATTAAACGAAGAAAACCTAGCCATTAACCTACAAAAATGCGAATTTGCCAAAGAACAAATCATATGGCTCGGCTTCACAATTACTCCAAATGGAGTAACTCCAACAAAACAAAAATGCGACGCCATAACAAATTTGGACAATCCAAAAACCTTAAAACAACTCCGCTCCTTCATGGGTTGTATACATCACCTTATAAAATTTATTCCCAAGCTAGCAGAAAAATCAGAGCCTCTACGCCCTCTACTATCCAAAGCAAACACAAAAGCACAAAACAAACTAGATTGGAAAGAACAACATACCAAAGCGTTCAATCAAATCAAGGACAAAATAAAACAGATAACAGAAAATAGACATTTCGATACGACAAAACAAACCAGGGTACGCTGCGACGCAAGTGAAAAAGGCCTCGGAGCCTGCTTGGAACAAAAATACGGCAGCACCTGGGAAACAATAGCGTTTGCCAGCCGTTTCCTAAATAACTTAGAATCACGATATAGTACTAATGAACTAGGACTACTAGCGGTAGTATGGTCAATGGAGCATTTTAAATATTATCTATATGGATCGGAATTCATACTCCAAACGGATCATCAAGCGTTACTTACAGCACTTAAAGAAAATAGGGGAAACAAAACATACCAAAGTAGATTAACAAGATGGGTAGATAGACTACTACCATTTCACTTTTCAGTTGAACACATTCCAGGCAAAAATATGGGTTTCGCCGATTATCTAAGTAGAAACCCTCCCGGAGATCCAATACCACCCTCGGAAGAAGACAAAAACTTTGTAATAAACGTCATAGACGAACTAAAATTTACTCTCATACGCAATACACTAACTCCAAATGGAGCAATTAAAGCAACCAATCAAAACGCAGACATAAAACAAGTCAACAATGACGTAATTAGCTCAAAACAGAATAACAACACAGCTCCAAACGCTTTTTGCCTTAATTCGATTGAAAACAAGTTACACTCTCATCCAACATATATTAATTCGTTACATCCAAACAAAATAACATCAACAGATTATTCTCATTTAGTAGCCATTACAACGCGACAAAAACCTTTGCACGATACATTCCAATTTCCCATACACAAAAGATACAGAGCCCCCAATAAACAAAATCCCCAAACAGAAAAGCCTCCCCAAATGGAGAACCCCGCTACTAGTAAAACGCTCAAAAGTTCAAGTACCCAGACAGAGTATACTACAAACAAGGGAAAGGGCTTAGACCCAATAGACCCAACCAAACATTCGGAACTCTTTACCGCATATAATGACTTACCAACCCCACTATACCGACTAAACTTGACTAAAGTATTTAATGAAGAACTATTATCAGAGGCGTCACAGAAAGAGCTAAAAATTATCATGGATTATGTAAAAACAGAAAATTGGGAAGATCTCAAAAAAGTAAATCCACTCTACTACAGAATTAGAAGGGACCCTTCTGTTACCCCGACAAATTGGTTACTTTACGACAACCGATTAGTAATTTCTACGCGTCTAAAACAGCTCGTACTGGATACAATTCACCACAACCACCCTGGCCAAGCGGGAATGCTCGCACTCGCAAAACTGATCTGGTGGCCACATATACACTCGGAAATTGTCTCACAAGCAAAAGCGTGCAGACAATGTATAGACAAAGGTAAAAACCTTAAAGCACTAATACCCAAAACAAATTTAGGTCAACTACCGAGTCTAATAGAACCAAACCAGGAAATCCAAATGGATTTCGCCGGCCCCATACCATATAAAAATACTACACAGAATAACTATATCTTAGTAACAGTAGATCGTCTCTCACGATACCCTAACGCTGAAATTTTCCACAATTGCGACACAGAAACCGCAATAGACTATCTCGAATGCTACTGCAAAATACATGGTATACCACGGTCAATCCGTTGCGATCAAGCACAAGCGTTTAAGGCAAAAGAATTTGAAATATTCTGCAAAAACAGAAACATTAAACTAATACTAGCTCCAGCTGGAGATCACAGGGGAACTGGAATGGTAGAGAGACTAATCCAAACATTAAAACGACGCTTAGCAGTCATAGATATAGACCCCATGTGGAGCTCCGAAACCCTAAGCGCTAGAATAGCGAGCATAATTGAAAACATACGCCTCATACCAAACAAAACAACAAAAGTTACACCATTTGAGGCACATTTCGGCAGAAAGCCAAACACGGAACTATCCAATATGCTAACCAAACCATCCATCAAAAACCTCTCATATAAAAAACACATAGATAAATGTTTAGACAAGAAAATGCTACGCCACGATGCGCTGACCCAAGAAGAGTTGTGGAGAAGAGACGGCAGCTCAGAAAATGAATTGGACATCCAATACAACACACAAAGCACGTCCCCCACACCCCTGGACTCAGACGACTCTGAAAATCAACCACTGATTTACAAATCACCAAGTAAGATAACCCCTTCAGAATTACACTTCTCCATAGGAGATAAGACAACGAAAATAATATACAACAAACGCAACGTAGCACGTAAATCAATTGCCAGAAAAACGAAAGAACCAAGAAACACCCTAGCACCTCAATGGAAC
>NW_027452708.1:17500-22500 GCF_964194025.1 Convolutriloba macropyga | reverse complement strand
AGGCCACCATATGTACTATTCTTTTTGGTGGTGATGTGTGTTTTTGGTGTGATGGTAATGGCTGTGTAACTATTGCTAGATCACTCTTTCTGATGACTGTGTTTTTTCTATCGTCTGTGTCGAGTGTGAATGTGTGTTATGAGTAGTTAGTAATGGTGCCATTTTCTATGATATCCCATTGTGGTTTAAGTGTTTCGCGTGGCTCGTGTGCTTTTCGTGCTATAGTTTTACGTGCAAGTTGTTTCCTACCATAAATTACCGTTGATATTTTATCTCCGAATGTGATCTCAAGTTTTGATGGTGTAATCTTACCCGTAGTGCGCGTGGGGCTAAGCAGCGGCGCATTCTCAGAGTCATCGCTTTCGGTAACCGTGTTGTTTCTGGTTTGGGGTTCCTTTTGGGCTGCTTCTCTATACTGGATATTTAGTTCCAGTTCCGAATCTTGGTCCATATCCCATATAGCTGCTGGCGATAATACTGGCTGTTTCAGAAGTCTGCGATCTGAAGCAAAAATTTTTTATTTGTTTATATGATAGGTTTTGTTTGTTTGGTTTTGTGACTATGTTTGAGAGTGCAGTGTTTGGTTTTCTAACGAAGTGTGCTTCAGATGGTGCTAATTTGGTTATTCTATTTGGGATGAGTCTGAGGCTTTGTATTATGTTTGCTATGATTGTTGATATGTCTTCGGAAGACCACAATGGGTCTATTGTCATTACACCTAGTTTTCTTTTTATTGTTTGGATCAATCTTTCTACCATTCTAGTTGCTCTGTGGTCTCCAGCTGGAGCCAATATTAGATTAATGTTATTATCTTTGCAGTATACGTTAAAGTCCCTGGATTTAAATGCTTGTGCGTGGTCGCACCTTATGGAACAAGGTATACCGTGGAATCTACAACATTCTTCTAAATATTCGATTGCGCGGTTGATGCGTCGCAATTTATATACCTGTGCCGTGGGGAATCTCGAGTATCTGTCAAAGGATGCTAAGATATAGTAATTATCAGTATGATTTTTGAATGGGATTGGGCCTGCGAAATCCATTTGAAGTTCTTCATTGAGTTCTGATAATAGAGGGAGTTTACCTAAGTTTTGTTTTGGTAATATTGGTTTTAAGTTTTTACTTTGCTTAGTGCACTCCTCAAACGCTTGAGCCTTGGATGTCAGACATCGATGTATACAAGGAAAGCATACTATGAATCCCAGGCTTAGCGTGCCTGCTTGGCCGGGGTGGGTCTGGTGAATGGCGTCGATAACTAATTGTTTTAAATTTCTTGGTATGACTAATTTTTTGCCGTAAAGCATGCAGCCCGTTTCTGTAACTGATAAATCCTTACGGAGCGAATGAAAATACTTGTTTGTCTGTTTTAGACTATCCCAATCTTTTTCGCGAACCATCTTTAATATTGGTTTTAATGAGCGATCTTGTTTAGTTGCTTCCTCAAGGAATTCCTCTCCGAACACTTTTGATAAATGTTTTCTGTAATCTGGCATTCTCTCACGGTTGTTGCTTTGGGGAAATATTTGGGGGTGTAGTCTCTTCCTTTCCAGTAATTGTTGTTTTCTTCTGTTTGCGTGGTAACAGTGGTTTTAGTGGTAACTAGTGGGGGTCTCGTCGATTGGTTTTCCGTTGTGGGGGTTTTTGGTGCTTTCGTTTTGTATGGCCCTCTAAATCTCCTAACTACTGATCTTGTGGAAGTTTCAACTAATTGTCTATTACGGGTAATAACGTTTACTTTAGTGTTTGATTTTTGATATGTTGATTTGTAAAACTTTTAGTATAGGTTAATAAAGATTTGTTTAAAGAATTAAAAGAATTTGAGTGTGTTTGAATAGAGTGCGATTTATCCGTTTGGAAACTTTGAGTGTGAAGAATTAGCGACTGATTTCTGAGGCGAGAATGGCAAAAAGCGTGTGTGTTTGGTTGCTTGCCATGAGCTTGTTTCGTGACGTCATAGTTGTTCGGTTTTCTTATTAGAGTGTCTGTTGTTGTTGCGTAATGTGTTCTGAATTAGCGTGAATTTAAAGTCATTCATTTGGTTTATGATGAAATGTGTATTTTCTTCGGTGGGGTTGCCGTTCCATTTAGATTGCGACTAAAATAATCGGCAAATCCCATTTTCTTACCCGGAATCTGTTCTATGTTGAAATTGAATGGTAGTAGTCTATCTACCGAACGTGTTAACCTACTTTGATAGGTTTTGTTACCGTTTTTTCTTTTAATGCTGTTAATAATGCTTGGTGATATGTTTGGAGTGTAAACTCTGATCCTTGAAGATATTGTTTAAGATGTTCTAAAGACCATACCACGTCTAATAATTCTAATTCGTTTTTACTGTATCTTTGTTCTACAGAGTTTAGGAATCTACAAATGTTGTTCGTTTTTTGTTCCAAAGTTGCGCCTAATCTCAATTTGCTGGCATCGCATTTGACTCGTGTTTCTTTATCTACGTCGAACTGTTTGTATTCAATGATTTTGGATATTTTTTTAATGTTTGAGAATGTTGTTGTGTGTTTATCTTCCCATTTTAGTTTGTTCAATGTATTTGTATTTTCCTTTCTTAGGATTGGTCGTAATGGTTTTGACAATTCTGCCAGGTTTGGGATAAATTTTGTTGAATGGTGGATGCTACCCATGAATGATCGTAATTGTTTTAATGTTTTTGGTGGGTCCAGTTTCTGAAGTGCTTCAGTTTTTGAGATTAGAGGTGTTACTCCATGTGGAATTATTTTGAATCCTAACCACTCTATGGTTGGTTTTGCAAATTCCCATATTTGTACGCTTATTGCTAACCCTTCTGTATCAAGTTTGTTTAATATAATATCTGCGGCCTCTTCATGTTCTTTTAGTTTTCCTTTTGTTGTGATGAGTATGTCATCCAGGAATGCGAAATAATTTTTGCATCCCTCTAATGTTTTGTCTATTGTTTTTTGGAATGTTGCTTGCATGTCAGTTAGTCCGTAAAGTCCATTGATGAATCTGTATGTTCCTGTTGCTTTTCCTGCAAGTATGTTGAAGTTGCAGTGTTCTGCTATGCTATCGTCCAGAGGTATCTGGCTATATGCATAATTAAGGTCAATTTTACTGAACCACCATGGTCCTTCTTTGTTTTTCTTGGATGTGATCTTCATTGCTAGGGAGTCGGTTGGTCAATACTTTGCATTTGGTATTTGTTTTTGTGGATTGCCTTGTTTAGTTCTTTTGAATCCAGTGCTATTTTTTATCTTTTTTGACCTTTATTACCACCGGGCTAATGAATAGGTCGTACGGGCATTTCTCCAATCGGATAATTTAGTTGTCTTCAAGTAGTTTTTGTAATTCGTTTTCTACTTTTTGGACAAGATGTAAAGGTACTCTTCTTCCCTTATATTGTGTTGGTGTTTTCTCTTTCTTCAAGATGGATTTCGCAATATGATTTTTGCTTCTAACTAATCTTGTGCAGAGGTGAGGGTATTTTTTGAAAATCCACTTTGTAATGTTTTGTTCGATAACATCTTCGCTGATATTTAAATTTTTCTTACCTTTGGTTACCTGTTGTTGGGTGAGGGTCAGTCCTAGTTTTGTAAGGATGTCTCTGCCCATCAGATTTTGTGACTTGTGTTTTACCACGAGGATGTTACAGTTTTTGGCTCTCCATGAACCAGATCGTAATTCCATTTGGATTTGACCTATGATTGGTATTTCCTGGTTGTTGAAACTTTTGAATTTCATGTATCCATTGTAGTCTTCTAATTTCATGTTTTTGTCTTTTTGTATCAGCTCTTCGGCTGTATGGATATCTATGAAGGTGCGTGGTGATCCGGTATCTGCTAGCCTGTTGAGTTTGCTGTTATTTTTCAAAATTGTTTGTTTGATAATTTCTCCTTGTGGAGTTGTATTGTTTAGATCGTGGTGTCTGATGTCCTTAAAATCTCTTTCGATGAGGTTATTTTTTTCCAATCTTCCAATACGTCAGTGATGTACATTGTTGGTTCTGGATCTATTGTATCTACTTCATCCTCTTCTTCTTCTAATGGTCGTGCTAATATTTGATTGTCCTCCTCGTTTATGTTCCTTACGTTTCTTGTTTGTTGTTGTTGTCTTTGTTGGTATTGTCCTCTTGTTTTTTGGAAGTTGTGGTATTTGTGATCTGCACAATTTTGCGAAGTGTCCTGGTTTTTTACATATGTTGCATTGTGAGATTTTTGCTGAACCATTGTCGTTGTGATTAAGTGTGAAAGATCCTCCGCATCTCCAGCATTGTGAGTATTGCTTCGTGTTTGGTGTTCGCAGTATTGCTCGTTTTAAATTGAGTGCAGATAAGTGTGCCACTGTTGTATTCCAATTGGAATAGTTTCTTCGCAGGATCTCCTTTTGATTTTGTTGTCCACGTTCTCGTGCTAGTGCATAGTTTAGTGCTTGTGCGGGTGTTCTCATCTCCGATAGGAGTTCCGTTTGGATGGCCGTATTGTTCATTTTTCCAACGAAAAAATCCTTTGATAGGTCTTGTTCTACTGCTCCGAATGCTGCTTTCGCTCCTAATTCTCTGAGTCTGCTATAAAATGTTTCAAGGGATTTGTGTGGCTCTTGTCTTGCATTGATGATTAGAACTCTGTCATACGTGGTGATTCTTGGCTTTGTGAAGGTGATTGATAGTTCGTGAGCGAATTTATATGTACTGCATGTGTCGATTTTTGTATATGGCTTCTTTTGGTGATATATTCTTGTTCCTTCTTGTCCAATCGATAGGTAGAGAAAGCTCTTTATTTTTGTATCTTCTTCATCCCATGGGTATCTGTCAACGTACGGGCCTCGAAATTCGATGGTTTTACATTCGTTTTCCCAGTCTATTTTTCGCCTTTGGTTTCTTATGTCTCTTTTCCTTGCCTCCTCTTCTGATTCGTCTGGTCTAGGATCTTCTAGGCTGGGCATTGCTGGATAGTATAGGTCAACTGGGGTTGGTTTTGATAACTAACATAAAGATTAACCGAATCTATATAGCTCCGCTATAGATTGATGTA
>NW_027452708.1:7500-12500 GCF_964194025.1 Convolutriloba macropyga | reverse complement strand
GAAATTGAAGGAGAAACAGATGACGAAGCAAGAAACAGAGAGCAGAGAAATGAAAGAAGAAGAGTAGACTTCGAGAACGAATGTAAGGTAATCGAACGCAAAGGAGCACTAGTAGACAGAGTACCGTGGGACGAGGCGGACACAAAAGTCAAAAGTCTCATTTATTTATCACTCGGATCAGAAGCTAGAAGAACTTATCACCAGAAAAACCCACACACACACAAATAGAAAAATGGACCACATACGAATTAGTACACGAACTCAACCTCACATTCACTGATTCAAACTCTTTAAATCCATGCAACAACCACACGAATCACTCGAGACCTTTTACAGCAGAATCCGAGAAGCAGGAGCAATGTGTAATTTCAAAGATCTAGAAAAAGACTTGGTAAACGACCTATTCATTTCAAACATGTCAAACACATCCAAACAAATGGATCTGCTTTCCAAGGTCAGAACACCACAACAAGTATTAAATTTCGCAATAAACAGGGAGAGAGGTCAAGCCAACCAACAGGAAATAGTAAAAGCTCACTCAAGCAACACCAATTGGTCGAACGTATCATACATCAGAAACAACACACGCAACCAGCAACAACAACGTTAATTTAGACAACCAATACTTCCAACACCACCAACGGGCAAAATAGAACCATGCTTCAAATGCGGACAATCATTCATAAGAAATCACTTAAACATGTGTAAAGCACAAATATTCACTTGCCAAATATGCAAGAAAACAGGACACTATACTTCAATGTGTAAAACACTCATGCCCGAAAGGAAAAAAACCCACAATGCCGCGTCAAGAAACAGATACATGCCACAAAAACAATTACAAAATACACGCAGAGCCGTCACATACAGGAAGAACAAGAACAAGCAACGGCAGAAGAAGAAGAGGAAACAGTAGACGGAGAAGCTGCACTATATATCAAAGAATAAATGGAGGTACTGGTCCTCCATAAACATTGTACGACCAAAGGGTTTCAACGAGGTCAACAATGTGTCCTTAAAAAAAGATACAAGTGGGGAATTCTGGGTAAAAAACAAACCACAGAGCATCAGAAATCGACTGGTTAGCCGACACAGGATCTCCCCAGATCTTTCATGCAAGAGTCAATCGCAAAGGAAATATCAGCTAGATGTCCAGATACAAGCATATCGAAATTTACAGAGAAAACGAAATACAAATGTTTCAACAACCATGACATCCATATAAAAGGCGTTCTGAATATAAACCTCAAATCAGGATCTTGGAAAGCAATTGACTACAAAATCCTCTCGTTGAACAACCTCCCACAAAACGTTATGGGAAGAGACATTCTACGTAAACTGGGAATTCATCTGACTGCTTCAAAACCATCTGACACCACAATAGAACAAAACATAATCAAATGGATATTTAGAAAATATCCACACTTATGCACCAGACTAGGAAGGTCAAAAAACCATGGGTCAAAAAACCATGTGGCAAAATAACATTTAAAGAAAATTGCAAACCCAAACAACACAAGGGAAGAAGAGTACCACTACATTTACTAGAACGTGTAGAAAAAGAGCTAGAAAACTTAATCGAAGATAAACAAATAAAGCGTCTGGTAAAATGCTCAGACAAATATTTCATAAGCCCAGTGGTAATCACAGTGAAAAAGGACAAAAGTGTCAACATAGCGCTAGATTCTAAAGAGCTGAACGACGCAATTCACAAAAACAAATATTAAATGCAGAGCATAGATCATCTAATAGACGCAGTAGCAACGTACATCTCCGAGAGGAGCAACCAAAACGGTATATTCTATTTTTCAAAAATAGATTTGAAATACGCTTACAGTCAAATACCACTAGATCCAGAACTTCAAAAACACTGCAATTTCAGTATGCTAGGTGGAGAAGCAACAGGAACAAAAAGATTTCTTAACAGCTTCTATGATCTAACATACATGCCGGCAACATTCCAAAAAACAATAGATGTCACACTCCAAAATTGTCATAATATGTATGTTCGCATTCCTATATAGGTTCACTTCCTGTATGTTCGCATTCCTAGACAACATATTGGTCACAACGAAAGGAAACATATCCGATCATGAAAAAGAAATAGACAAAAATTTTTGTACCAATTGGACAAAGAAAACCTAGCAATAAAACTACAAAAATGTGAATTCGCGAAGAAAAAAATAACCTGGTTAGGATTCCAAATCACACCAACCGTTATAACTCCAACAAAAAAGAAATGTGATTCAATAAATAAACTAGAAATACCAAATACACTCAAACAACTAAGATCGTTCATGGGATGCATTCACCACCTAATAAAATTTACACCAAAACTTGCAGAACTATCAGAACCACTACTGTCAAAAAATAACACAAAATCACAAAATAAAGTAGAATGGAAAGATCAACACACTTCAGCATTTGAACAAATAAAAAGACAAATAATAATTATTACTGAAAATAAACATTTTGACATCAATAAAGAAACAAAGGCCAAAGGCGACGAAAGCAGAAAAGGACTAGGCGCAGCCCTAGAACAAAAACACAACTGCATTTGGAACCAGTAGCGTAAGCAAGCAGATTCCTAAACAAGTTGGAAGAAAGGCATAGCACAAATGATTAGAACTACTGGCAATCGTTTGGGCGTTAGAACATTTTAATTATTACCTATACGGCAACAAATTTATTCTACAAACAGACCACCAAGCATTGCTGTCAGCACTAGAAAACAACAGAGGAAACAAAACATATCAAAGTAGACTATTTAGACGGGTAGACAGGTTACTACCATTTAACTTCACAATCAAACACATACCAGGAAAAAACATGGGTTTCGCGTATTATCTAATTAGAAATCCATCTGGTAAACCTTCACTAGAAAGGGAAGATGATGAAAAATTGGTCATAAATACAATTCACGACATAAAACATGCATGGTTAAAACACATACTAAATCCAAGCGGTATTGTAAAACCAACTGATAATCACAACCATTCGGCGAAGAGAAAGAAATTAGAACATAATGACGTCACACACGCTAAAGAAAACACACTAAACGAACAAAACGCTTTTTTAACACTGCCAAGAACAAGTCGCATCTGACTTGACAAAATTTTAATTCATTCAACAACACACAATTAATTGCTATTACAAAAAGAAATAATACAAACCGAAATACTTTTGACATTAAAAATAAAAAGAGAAAGCGCGCTCCGAACAAAAAATTACTCCAAATGGATACTCATCATTCCCCCGATAATCAATTATCCCCAAATAAACAGTTAAGTGATAATAGCACTCAAACGGACGCAGATTCAAATAAAGGAGAAGGCATTACCGCAATTCAAAACGAAAAACACGAACACCTATTCACAGCCATTGATGATTTACCAACACAGGATTACAGAAAAAATGTAATGAGGGTCTTTAATGAAGAATTTCTGGCGGAACACTCAAAGCAAGACCTAGGCCCCATTATCGATATGGTTAATAAACATGATTGGTTATCCCTGAAACAAACCAACCCCATATTTCATAAAGTCCGACGCAATTTATCCGTAACAACAACTGGCTGCTCGTTTTTGGATAATAAATTAATTATCCCCGCTAATTACGTCAACTTGTGCTACAGACTATTCATAGTAAACATCCTAGTCAAGCGAGTATGCTCGCGTTAGCCCGCCTCATTTGGTACCCACATATTCACAGCGAAATTGTTGCCGAAGCACAAAGCTGTCGTCACTGCATCGACAAAGGTAAAAACTTAAAACCAATAATGGCAAGAAACAATCTAGGTACACTAAGTGAATTATCTGAACCTAACGAAGAACTCCAAATGGATTTCGCAGGTCCAATCCCATTTAAAAACAACACACAAAACAACTATATACTATCAACTGTCGACAGACTTTCACGATTTCGCCACGCGGAAACATTCAATAACTGCGATACAAACACAGCAATAGAATATCTAGAGAGTTACCGCAGACTACACGGTATACCACGCTAAATAAGATGTGATCAGGCATAAGTTTTCAAAGCAAACGAATTTTTGCAAAAACAGAAACATAAAACTAATCCCAGCACCAGCTGGTGATCATAGAGGGACGGGCATGCTATAAAGGTTAATACAAACAATAAAATGACGTCTAGCAGTACTCGACGTAGATCCCAATTGGTCACCAGTCACTCTAGGAAACCGCGTAGCAAACATTATCGAAAATATCAGTTTAATACCAAACTCCACAACGAAAATAACTCCATTCGAAGCCCATTCCGGACAAAAACCAAACACAGAAATTTCTAGCATCACAACAAAACCATCAAAACACAATCTCACATTCAAAAATTTAACCAATAAACGTTTAGACAAAAAGATACTGTCACAGAATGCCCTCACAATGGAGGAGATCTGGAGAAGAGACGGCAACTCAGAGAAAGAGTTAGATATAAGGTACAGAAACAGTGGAGAAGAAATGGAGAACATCGAGTCATCACAAGCTCCCCAATCAAGTGACAACGTACCAAGTAACCAACCGGTAGAAAATAACTCGGACAGTGACAATTCAGAAAACATTCCACTCGCCAGAAACCAGAATAACTCCACGCCAACACGTAAGATCCTCCAATCTGAAATACATTTCACACTAGGTGAAAAGACCGCAAAATATATTAAAACACGTAAATACGTAGCAAGAAAAACTAAGGAGCCACGACACACACTTGCACCACAATGAAACATCATTCAAGACGGTACAATCACGGGATACTCACCACACACAGTCACAATAGACACACCATTAAGAAAAAACACAGTAGAAAGAAAAAAAAACGACCTAGCAATTGTAACCGAAAAGAAAGCACTACCAACACAACAAACAGTAGAAAACAAACCACGGTTAATACACATGGTCGCGTGTAAAACGGTAGGTGAATATAAAAGAAACAAAGAGAAAATTAAAAGATTCTGTTTAGAAGAAGCCAAGCAAAAGAAGATG